>NC_068432.1:52605509-52648009 GCF_023373465.1 Oncorhynchus keta
TTTCATGGGAGTAGGGTGAAGATGCCCCTAAATGCTGATCTTGGGTCAGTTTTGCATTTCACCTACTAATGGTTAAGTTTAGGATCGGGTGAAGGGGAAGCTGATCCTAGATCTGTACGTAAAGGGGAAACCTCACCCAGTAGCCCCACTGTGTTGAAAACCGTAGATTTCTCTCTTAGGAAGCCACTGCCGTTAAAGAGACAAGGACTGTATCCAGCCATAGCAACCCTATCAACCCTAGCAACCCTATCAACCCGAGCAACCATAGCGCGACTGCGGAGCAAGGCCGAGACTCAGTCAACCGTAACGGCCGCACCAGAGGGACGTTGTCCCCCACGGAGGTTGCGTCTCTACGGGGTCTCAGGAAGACGCAGAGCAGCTCGTTGGAGGAGGAAGAGAAGGTCTCCGGGACCAATAAGAGGACGGTGCTGTCCAGAGGATCTAATCTAACCCGCTCCGGGAGTGTCAAGGACCTGATTCACAAGTTCTCGGGCTCCTCGTCAGTCAATGAAAACGACTCACCGGTTCTGTCAATGGGCGGATCCCTGCCCGAAAACTCTAACCGGCCAATCAGGATGTCCACGGCCAGAACTGTGGAGGTACTGGCCTATCAGAACTCCCAGTCCAACCCAAACACAGCCACTCCCAGTAGTACCACAGTACAGACACAGAGCCCAGGCAGGATGTCCACGGCCAAGTCCACCTCCCAGTCCAACCCAGCCATTCACAGCAGCAGCGCCGTAGAGAACCAGAACCCGGTACCTTCTATCGAACTAACCCCTCCACCCATGGAGTCTCAGCCCGGCCTTAAGGGGACGAAGACAGGCTCACCACAGCCCAGGAGTCCTTCAGACAGTCATTCCCAGAAGGGCGAGGGCCAGAACCAGGGTGGCTCTCACAAAGATTCCATGGCAGGCTCTGGATTGGCTTCGGTAAGTAGACCTCTAGATTAGGCTCCTTTCTAAAGGGCCAAGAACTGACCACACCGATCACTGATTGGTTGGCATCCGAGACCACGTCCACCAGTGATCATACTCCGTATGAAGATCACACAGCATGGCCTGTCTGCCTGCCTGCCTGTCTGCCTGCCTGCCTGTCTGCCTGTCTGTCTGTCTGTCTGTCTGTCTGTCTGTCTGTCTGTCTGTCTGTCTGTCTGTCCACATCAACAGCAATCAACACAATTGTGCGTCCGCCTTTTCATTCGTCTGTGCATGCGTGACCAATAGCAGTCCATCTGTCTGTGCTTGCGTGACCAATAGCATTCCATTCGTCTGTGCATGCGTGACCAATAGCAGTCCATCCGTCTGTGCATGCGTGACCAATAGCAGTCCATCCGTCTGTGCATGCGTGACCAATAGCAGTCCATCCGTCTGTGCATGCGTGACCAATAGCAGTCCATCCGTCTGTGCATGCGTGACCAATAGCAGTCCATTCGTCTGTGCATGCGTGACCAATAGCAGTCCATCTGCACCCCTAACTCTTGCATCTAACAAATCAACCTCAACTTAATGGCTTGTTGAGGCTCTTATCCATAATGAGCTGTAGCATTGCTGTGTGTGTGGATGTTGTTACCACTGTGCTGTACAGCGATGTCACTCATGTTCACGTCTCACCGTTGCATGTCTGTTCAGTGGAATTCACGTGATACAATCTCAGATCTCTCTCCTGAACATATGGCACCTTCAAATACCATTCGAATGCTCCCTGCGCCGTACTGTACTGTGCGCCTGTCTGTCAACAGCTATACTATTGATTTCTCTCTCTCTCTCTCTCCCCCTTCCCTCTACCCCTGTCTCTATCCCCCTTCCTTCTCCCCTGTCTCTCTCCCCCCTTCCCTCTACCCCTGTCTCTATCCCCCCTTCCTTCTCCCCCTGTCTCTCTCCCCCCTGTCTCTCTCCCCCCTGTCTCTCTAGGGGTCAGGAGATTTGATTTGATTTGATTCCCTCTCCCCCTGTCTCTATCCTCCCTTCCCTCTCCCCCTGTCTCTCTCCCCCTGTCTCTATCCCCCTTCCCTCTCTCCCCTGTCTCTCTCCCCTGTCTCTCTCCCCCTCTCTCTCCCCCTATTTCTCTCCCCCTGTCTCTCTCCCCTGTCTCTCTCCCCCTTCCCTCTCCCCCTTCCCTCTCCTCCCTGTCCCCCTCTCTCCCCCTGTCTCTCTCCCCCTGTCTCTCTCCCCCTGTCCTCTCTCCCCTGTCTCTCTCCCTCCTGTCTCTCTCCCCCTTCCCTCTCCCCCTGTCTCTCTCCCCTTCCCTCTCCCCCTGTCTCTCTCCCCCTTCCCTCTCCCCCTGTCTCTCCCCCTTCCCTCTCCCCCTGTCTCTCTCCCCTGTCTCTCTCCCCCTGTCTCTCTCCCCCTTCCCTCTCCCCCTCTCTCTCCCCCTTCCCTCTCCCCCTCTCTCTCCCCCTTCCCTCTCCCCCTCTCTCTCCCCCTTCCCTCTCCCTCTCTCCATCCCTCCATCCATATATTTAATATCTTCTCCTCTTCCTCCAGGAATCAGACTTTAATCCCAACAAGAGGCCTGAAAGTCCCCCGTCTGAAGACGAGCCATCCAATCCCATCAAAGTCCGCCAGAACCCCAAATACCAGCTGTACCTGAGTGGAGACGTGCCGGGGAACGGATCCAGGGATACGAATGGAACATTTGGGGGAGAGAACGTGAACGGGATGGAACCCAGGAACAGTTCCCGTTGGGACAGCGCTAGTTCCAGATTCGGGCCAAACTATCACGGGTCCCTGGAATCTCTGGCCTCTCGGGACTGGGACACCATGTCGGACAGGGTGAGGAACAGAGGCCTGGGCCCACTTGGGGCTGGTACTGAGGCCAGAGGAATAAGACAGGGTTGAGGTGTGGGCCTCCAGGAGCCAGGGATTTCATTCAGGGGTGGTGGTGGGGCCAGCACTGCTAGGGGCCAGGAGATGTTGATGGGGAATGAGAGGGACAGTAGTAGGGCTTCCAGAGGCCAGTAGATGTTGTTGGGGAATGAGAGGGACAGTAGTAGGGCTTCCAGGGGCCAGGAGATGTTGATGGGGAATGAGAGGGACAGTAGTAGGGCTTCCAGGGGCCAGTAGATGTTGATGGGGAATGAGAGGGACAGTAGTAGGGCTTCCAGGGGCCAGTAGATGTTGATGGGGAATGAGAGGGACAGTAGTAGGGGCTTCCAGGGGCCAGGAGATGTTGATGGAGTAGTAGGGCTTCCAGGGGCCAGTAGATGTTGATGGGGAATTAGAGGGACAGTAGTAGGGCTTCCAGGGGCCAGTAGATGTTGATGGGGAATGAGAGGGACAGTAGTAGGGCTTCCAGGGGCCAGTAGATGTTGATGGGGAACAGTAGTAGGGCTTCCAGGGGCCAGGACAGTAGTAGGGACAGTAGTAGGGCTTCCAGGGGCCAGGAGATGTTGATGGGGAATTAGAGGGACAGTAGTAGGGCTTCCAGGGGCCAGTAGATGTTGATGGGGAATGAGAGGGACAGTAGTAGGTTCTTCCAGGGGCCAGTAGATGTTGATGGGGAATGAGATATGGAGTGTGACCAGCACCTGTCTGTCTGTTCCACCTGTCTGTCTGCTCTACCTGTCTGTCTGCTCCACCTGTATGTCTGCTCCACCTGTCTGTCTGTTCCACCTGTCTGTCTGTTCCACCTGTCTGTCTGCTCTACCTGTCTGTCTGCTCCACCTGTCTGTCTGCTCTACCTGTCTGTCTGCTCCACCTGTCTGTCTGTCTGCTCCACCTGTCTGTCTGTTCCACCTGTCTGTCTGCTCTACCTGTCTGTCTGCTCCACCTGTATGTCTGCTCCACCTGTCTGTCTGTTCCACCTGTCTGTCTGTTCCACCTGTCTGTCTGCTCTACCTGTCTGTCTGCTCCACCTGTCTGTCTGCTCCACCTGTCTGTCTACTCTACCTGTCTGTCTGCTCCACCTGTATGTCTGCTCCACCTGTCTGTACTGTTGGAGCATGGCTTGAGCCACCTTAGACCTGTCCTTTATGATGCAGCGCCATCTACTGGTGTACAACAGGTGTTTACAATAATATCAAAATTAAAATCCGTATTGAATTAACCGTGGACAATATGACCATTTCACTAGTGGTGAATCCTCGGCATAGCATTGTCAAAGACAACATTTCTTTTATCAATGTACTGTTTCTGTGTGTTGTCTAGCTGGGAGGTTTTGAGAGTCCTCCCAGGGTGTTCAACAGTCCCTACGCTACAGCGGCTTCCACGGACTACAACCCTGGCATGTACCGGATGTCAGAGTATAAGGTAAAACACTTTATGTGGTACAGAAACAACTATTTTACTAATATCTTGTTTGTCTTAGAGAGCATAGAATCATGTTATTATGTACAGCCCATTTACCTGTTTGTCTTTCTTTCTCTATCTGCCTCCTCTTCTCCTCTCCTCTCCTCTCCTCTCCTCTCCTCTCCCCCTCTCGTCTCGTCTCGTCTCCTCTCCTCTCCCCCTCTCGTCTCGTCTCGTCTCCTCCTCTCCTCTCCCCTTCTCGTCTCCTCTCCTCTCCCCCTCTCGTCTCGTCTCCTCTCCTCTCCTCTCCTCTCCTCTCCTCTCCTCTCCTCCCACTCGATTACATGCAGGAGGGGTTGTCTCCAGCCACATCAGAGCTGAACCTGTTCAACAGCTACAACAGCAGGAGTACCAGCCCTGTGCCCTCCTTCACCCGGACTGTGACCGCCCCACGTGCACCCTTCTCAACCTACGACACCATCAGGAGGCGGGACCAGCAGGTTAAAAAAAACTATCAGTATTGTAGACTGACCTCTTCCCAGCTGTTGGCTATAGTGTCAGGTATATCAGTATTGTAGACTGACCTCTTCCCAGCTGTTGGCTATAGTGTCAGGTATATCAGTATTGTAGACTGACCTCTTCCCAGCTGTTGGCTATAGTGTCAGGTATATCAGTATTGTAGACTGACCTCTTCCCAGCTGTTGGCTATAGTGTCAGGTATATCAGTATTGTAGACTGACCTCTTCCCAGCTGTTGGCTATAGTGTCAGGTATATCAGTATTGTAGACTGACCTCTTCCCAGCTGTTGGCTATAGTGTCAGGTATATCAGTATTGTAGACTGACCTCTTCCCAGCTGTTGGCTATAGTGTCAGGTATATCAGTATTGTAGACTGACCTCTTCCCAGCTGTTGGCTATAGTGTCAGGTATATCAGTATTGTAGACTGACCTCTTCCCAGCTGTTGGCTATAGTGTCAGGTATATCAGTATTGTAGACTGACCTCTTCTCAGCTGTTGACTATAGTGTCAGGTATATCAGTATTGTAGACTGACCTCTTCCCAGCTGTTGGCTATAGTGTCAGGTATATCAGTATTGTAGACTGACCTATTCTCAGCTGTTGGCTATAGTGTCAGGTATATCAGTATTGTAGACTGACCTCTTCCCAGCTGTTGGCTATAGTGTCAGGTATATCAGTATTGTAGACTGACCTCTTCTCAGCTGTTGACTATAGTGTCAGGTATATCAGTATTGTAGACTGACCTCTTCCCAGCTGTTGGCTATAGTGTCAGGTATATCAGTATTGTAGACTGACCTCTTCTCAGCTGTTGACTATAGTGTCAGGTATATCAGTATTGTAGACTGACCTCTTCCCAGCTGTTGACTATAGTGTCAGGTATATCAGTATTGTAGCCTGACCTCTTCTCAGCTGTTGACTATAGTGTCAGGTATATCAGTATTGTAGACTGACCTCTTCCCAGCTGTTGACTATAGTGTCAGGTATATCAGTATTGTAGACTGACCTCTTCCCAGCTGTCCCAGCTGTTGACTATAGTGTCAGGTATATGGACCTCTTCCCAGCTGTTGGCTATAGTGTCAGGTATATCAGTATTGTAGACTGACCTCTTCTCAGCTGTTGGCTATAGTGTCAGGTATATCAGTATTGTAGACTGACCTCTTCTCAGCTGTTGACTATAGTGTCAGGTATATCAGTATTGTAGACTGACCTCTTCCCAGCTGTTGGCTATAGTGTCAGGTATATCAGTATTGTAGACTGACCTCTTCTCAGCTGTTGACTATAGTGTCAGGTATATCAGTATTGTAGACTGACCTCTTCCCAGCTGTTGACTATAGTGTCAGGTATATCAGTATTGTAGACTGACCTCTTCCCAGCTGATGGCTATAGTGTCAGGTATATCAGTATTGTAGACTGACCTCTTCTCAGCTGTTGGCTATAGTGTCAGGTATATCAGTATTGTAGACTGACCTATTCTCAGCTGTTGACTATAGTGTCAGGTATATCAGTATTGTAGACTGACCTCTTCTCAGCTGTTGACTATAGTGTCAGGTATATCAGTATTGTAGACTGACCTCTTCCCAGCTGTTGACTATAGTGTCAGGTATATCAGTATTGTAGACTGACCTCTTCCCAGCTGTTGACTATAGTGTCAGGTATATCAGTATTGTAGACTGACCTCTTCCCAGCTGTTGACTATAGTGTCAGGTATATCAGTATTGTAGACTGACCTATTCTCAGCTGTTGACTATAGTGTCAGGTATATCAGTATTGTAGACTGACCTCTTCTCAGCTGTTGGCTATAGTGTCAGGTATATCAGTATTGTAGACTGACCTCTTCTCAGCTGTTGACTATAGTGTCAGGTATATCAGTATTGTAGACTGACCTCTTCTCAGCTGTTGACTATAGTGTCAGGTATATCAGTATTGTAGACTGACTCCTGGTTCTTCCAGGGGATGTCAAGCCAACTCCACATGCGTTCCACTGTGTCGTCTGTCGCTATGCCCAACAAGAGAGACTACATCGAGGAGTTGACCAGGCAGTTGGATGCCTGTCAGAAGGTGCAGTATGAAAACACTCCCTCCCTCCCTCCCCTCCTTCCTTCCTTCCCTCCCCCGCCTTCCTCCCTCTCCCTCTCTCTCTCCCCTCTCCACCCCTCCCTCCCTCCCTCCCTCCCTCCCTCCTGTCCTTCGCTCCCCCTCGCTCCCCTCCCTCCCTCCCCTCCTTCCTTCCTTCCTTCCCTCCCCCGCCTTCCTCCCTCTCCTCCCTCTCTCTCTCCCCCCTCCCTCCCCCCTCCCTCCCTCCCTCCCTCCCTCCCTCCCTCCCTCCCTCCCTCCCTCCCTCCTGTCCTTCGCTCCCCTCCCTCCCCTCCTTCCTTCCTTCCTTCCCTCCCCCCCGCCTTCCTCCCTCTCCCTCTCTCTCTCCCCTCTCCGCCCCTCCCTCCCTCCCTCCCTCCTGTCCTTCGCTCCCCTCCCTCCCCTCATTCCTTCCTTCCCTCCCCCTGCCTTCCTCCCTCTCCCGCTCTCTCTCCCCTCTCCGCCCCTCTCTCCCTCCCTGCCCCTCTCTCCCTCCCTCCTTCATATCCTCCATGTCCCCTTCTTGTCCACAGAGGAACCAGTTCCTGGAGGCAGAGAGCGTAGAGATGGACAAGGAGAGGAACCAGATCAGGTTGGAGATGAGAAGCCTGTTGGTGAACAACGAGGACCTTCTCAGAACCAACAGTACCCTGCAGGTGTGTAGCATGATGGACTACAATACCCAGAATGCTCCATGTCAGATATCTGATTTGATCTCAGTGAAGATGTTGCCTGGGTACCAGTCTGTTTGTGCCTTGATGCCACTCCTTGTCATGCAAAACATGGTTAAGAGTGACATGATGGCACAAACAGACTGGTAGCCAGGCTAGTAAAGAGGTTCCTGAAGCTAACGTAATGTCCTGTCTCCTTATCAATCCAAGATGGAGATGAGTAGGATGAGGATGAGGATGGTAGAGCTGGAGAGAGACAACACGGCCATGACGGAACGCTTCAGAGTTATGGAGGTAGGCTTCTGGACTACACAGAAACTACACTGTACCACTGGACTACACAGAAACTACACTAACACTGGACTACACAGAAACTACACTGTATCACTGGACTACACAGAAACTACACAGTAACACTGGACTACACAGAAACTACACAGTAACACTGGACTACACAGAAACTACACAGTAACACTGGACTACACAGAAACTACACAGTAACACTGGACTACACAGAAACTACACAGTAACACTGGACTACACAGAAACTACACAGTAACACTGGACTACACAGAAACTACACAGTAACACTGGACTACACAGAAACTACACAGTAACACTGGACTACACAGAAACTACACAGTAACACTGGACTACACAGAAACTACACAGTAACACTGGACTACACAGAAACTACACTATTTCCACCTGGACTGGACTACAAATAAACTACACAGTAACACTGGACTACACATAAACTACACAGTACCACTGGACTACACAGAAACTACACTGTAACACTGGACTACAGATAAACTACACTGTACCACTGGACTACACAGAAACTACACTGTAACACTGGACTACAGATAAACTACACTGTACCCCTGGACTACACAGAAACTACACGGTGTATATTCTTCTGAGACTCTTTAATGGAGCTGGACAGAAGGATTATCTTACAACACACAAGCTCTCAAATAGTTCAGGTTAAGAGCGTTGGGCCAGTAGCTGAAAGGTTGCTGGTTTGAATCCCTGAGCTGACGAGGTGAACAATCTATCGATGTGCCCTTGAGCAAGGCACTTAACCCCAATTTCCCCTGTCAGTCACTCTAAAATGTGAATGTACCAGCGCCTCAAATCTCCTACTGCTTCAGCTCCTGTTATAGTATATGACAAAAATGGAGATCCTGCTCCTGAATATAAACAGGACCGGCACCTATTTCAGCTCAAGTCAAACACTAGTGTTCATCTGTGTTTAAACTACAGTGTTGAAACACAGAGGATGTTCATCTGGACTGATCTCATCTATGTTTCACTGGACTACAGATAAACTACACTGAGTTCATCTGACCGAGGCCAGATAAAGATGATGGTGGAGGCCAACACTCACTGGAATACGCCTTCAAACTACACAGTCACTGAAGAATAAGAAACGCTGAGGTACAGTAACACTGGACTACCACAAACATCAAACTACACTGTAACACTACCACAGACCCCAGTCAGCTGGGACTATTCTAAACTACACAGACACTGTCAGTCAGTTAGCTGGGCCTATTCTACCACAGACTGTCAGTCAGCTGGGCCTATTCTACCACAGAAACTACACAGTAACAGTAAACTACCTATTCTACCAGAAACTACACAGACTACACTACTCAGTTCAGCTGGCCTATTCTACCACAACTAAACAGTCAGCTGGGATATTCTTCTGAGACTCTTTAATGGAGCTGGATAGAAGGATTATTTACAACACACAACTCTGTCAGTTCAGGTTGGGCGTATTGGGCCACAGACCTGTCAGGTTGCTGGTTTGAATCCCTGATTCGAGGTGAACAGACCTATCAGTCAGCTGGGCAATTCTACCACAGACCTGTCAGTCAGCTGGAATGTACCTATTCAAATCTCCAGACCTGCTTCAGCTGGGCCTATTCTACCACAGTAGTCAGTCAGCTTGGACTAGTAATCGGAAGGTTGCAAGTTCAAACCTGTCAGTGACAAGGCAGATCTGTCTATTCTACCCCAGACCTGTCAGTTAACCCACTGTTCTTAGGCCTCATTGAAAACAGACCTGTTCTTAGCTGACTTACCTAGTTCAACAAAGGTGAATATGACAAAATGGAGATCCTGCTCCTGAATATAAACAGGGGCCTATTTCAGCTCAAGTCAAACACTAGTGGTTTTGTTTTCTAAGTTTGAAACACAGAGGATGTCTCAGAGAGCTGATCTCATCTATGTTTCCTCCAGACCTGTCAGTCAGCTGGGCCTATTCTAGGCCACAGACCTGATGGTGGAGGCCTATTCTACCACAGACCTGTCAGAATAGCTGGGCCTATTCTACTTCCTGCAGCAGTCTCAGAGAATAAGTACAGGACGCTGAGGCCTATTCTACCACAGGCTCTCAGTCAGTCAGCTGGGCCTATTCACCACAGACCCAGTCAGTTAGCTGGGCCTATTCTACCACAGACCTGTCAGTCAGCTGGGCCTATTCTACCACAGACCTGTCAGTCAGCTTGGCCTATTCTACCACAGACCTGTCAGTCAGTCAGCTGGGCCTATTCTACCACAGACCTGTCAGTTAGCTGGGCCTATTCTACCACAGACCTGTCAGTCAGCTGGGCCTATTCTACCACAGACCTGTCAGTCAGCTGGGCCTATTCTACCACAGACCTGTCAGTCAGCTGGGCCTATTCTACCACAGACCTGTCAGTTAGCTGGGCCTATTCTACCACAGACCTGTCAGTCAGCTGGGCCTATTCTACCACAGACCTGTCAGTCAGCTGGGCCTATTCTACCACAGACCTGTCAGTTAGCTGGGCCTATTCTACCACAGACCTGTCAGTTAGCTGGGCCTATTCTACCACAGACCTGTCAGTTAGCTGGGCCTATTCTACCACAGACCTGTCAGTCAGCTGGGCCTATTCTACCACAGACCTGTCAGTCAGCTGGGCCTATTCTACCACAGACCTGTCAGTCAGCTGGGCCTATTCTACCACAGACCTCAGTCAGTTAGCTGGGCCTATTCTACCACAGATCTGTCAGTTCAGCTGGGCCTATTCTACCACAGACCTGTCAGTCAGCTGGGCCTATTCTACCACAGACCTGTCAGTCAGTCAGCTGGGCCTATTCTACCACAGACCTGTCAGTCAGTCAGCTGGGCCTATTCTACCACAGATCTGTCAGTCAGCTGGGCCTATTCTACCACAGACCTGTCAGTCAGTCAGCTGGGCCTATTCTACCACAGACCTGTCAGTCAGTCAGCTGGGCCTATTCTACCACAGATCTGTCAGTTAGCTGGGCCTATTCTACCACAGACCTGGGCCTACGTGTCTGCCTTGCGTGAGCCCCCTGTGTGCATCCAACAAATGTCACCCTATTCCCTACCAAGACCCTGCCCAAAATTAGTGCACTGTGTAACGAGTAGGGTTCCATTTCAGCCCCAGCCTCTGTGTCTGTCCTACACCATGTCCCCTATAGGAGGCGCTGGAGAAGCAGTCGCTCCATGCCGAGGGTCTGTCCGAGAAGCTGTGGCTGTCTGAGAGACAGTTGGAGGAGCTAGCGGGGGCCAAGGAGACACGGGACAAGAGGACATTAGAGCTCAGTGACACTGTCTTCAGACTGGAGACTGAGGTACAGTTGCATTATTATACTTATGTGTGTGTGTGTGTGTGTGTGTGTGTGTGTGTGTGTGTGTGTGTGTGTGTGTGTGTGTGTGTGTGTGTGTGTGTGTGTGTGTGTGTGTGTGTGTGTGTGTGTGTGTGTGTGTGTGTGTGTGTGTGTGTGTGTGTGTGTGTGTGTGTGTGTGTGTGTGTGTGCGTGAGAGAGATCAGAGTCTTCAGACTGGAGACTGAGGTACAGGTCTGTTCACTTTACACACCTATAATGTAGCTTCAAGGGTTGTGGTTAATTCCACAAATTAAATTCAAATTAAATTCCCTCTTCCTGTAAATTTATTTTTAATACTATTCAAATTCCAGGTCAGTCTTTAAATTCAGAGATAATTTAATTTCCTTTCAATTTTATTGTTAGGTAAATTCCAATAATTTAATTCTTAATTCAGTATTATCCCAAACTATTCCACATATTGAAATTCATTTCCCTCAAGCGTTCAGGGAGTATAGAAATACACGTTAAAATTATTTTAAAACGAATCATGCAGTACTTTTGTTCAGTTAAATTACAAAGATCTATTTTTTTTACTATTCCAATTCAAACATTCTAATTCCAATTCAAACATTCCAAACATTCTAATTCCAATTCAAACATTCCAAACATTCTAATATCAATTCAAACAGTCCAAAAATTCTAATTCCAATTCAAACATTCCAAACATTCTAATTCCAATTCGATTCCAATGCCACAACTTGAAGATTGTTGAAATTCGAAATTGAATTCGTGTAACATTTCCTTGTGTTGATTCAGGAGTTACATTAACTCTGTAAGGGTTAAATTAAATACTCATTGGTGTGAAATAACCCCAGTGTTGTTGTTATTAACCAGTGTTAAAACAAAACCCACGCTCATCATTATGTTTCCCAGCATGCTCTATTGCAGGGAGATTTTTGTTGTTGTTTTGTTTCAATATCTATGTTTTTTGCTACTCAAATATAAATAACATTTTTCTAAACTAATCCAATCTCTTCATTGGACTTGTTCCCATTACTGTAGTGGCTGTTCCAGGTTAGCTGCTTGAAGTTGCATCATAGCTTAGTCTTCCCAACCCGTTCAGTCATTCTAAATGCAGGTTGTGGGTGAATACAAATTTTAAATGTTGGATAGCCCTACTCTGGCTGGATTCCAATAGGAATTACAACTCACTTTGCAAGCCAGCATAATGTGACTTTGCAAGCCTGATGTGGCCTGTAAACCAGGAGTTTCAAGACACTGTATTAGGGTAAACCTGGACCCTCAAAATAAGGCCTCGTGAAATATGTTGTATTGTGTTGATAACAGGATCTCACTTGGCAAAGGCCACAGGACTGAATATTGATGAATGCAACATCCATGTCTCTGTCACCAACAAATACAGTCACGGGGGGGGGTATAACTCTACAATTCACTCGAAAGTCAAGGCACTCTGGGAAATATACAAATGAGGCTTGGCACTAAGCATTGTGTTCATTTAACACTGAAAAGGGCAGACCCCGTATAGACACTGGACCAGTTTTAAAATGTAACACCCTCAGTGTACATTACATTAACCCTAGATTGTGTATATTTGCGTGACATTACTCTCCCTCCACAGCTAGGGGAGGCCCAACAGAGAGCCACCCAGGCCTCGGCAGAGCTCAGTCTGCACCAGAAGCTACGAGATGGGGACCAGCTGAGGGTAAAGGAGCTGGAAGAGACGATACTGGAGAAGGGTCAGGAGCTGCAGAGAGCCCAGCAGACTGTCAGCCGTCTCCAGGGACAGGTAGATGAGGACACGGGCCTTACGGGTCTTACTGTAGTCAAATGCAGATAATTTCTGCTTAAGATTGGCTTTTGAAAGTCATTTCTGCTTCAGTGGAAACGTGTTTACAGCCATTGTGATTGTGTCGTCTACCTGACCCATACTGTAAAATGTGTGTCCATATGTGATTGTTCTGATTTACGCATGGATATAGTATTCTTTATTACACTCTGTCAGGTGTCAGGTAAACTGATAGATAACTGTATGTGTTGTCAGGTAAACTGATAGATGACTGTATGTGTTGTCAGGTGTCAGGTAAACTGATAGATAACTGTATGTGTTGTCAGGTGTCAGGTAAACTGATAGATAACTGTATGTGTTGTCAGGTAAACTGATAGATAACTGTATGTGTTGTCAGGTAAACTGATAGATAACTGTATGTGTTGTCAGGTAAACTGATAGATAACTGTATGTGTTGTCAGGTAAACTGATAGATAACTGTATGTGTTGTCAGGTAAACTGATAGATGACTGTATGTGCTGTCAGGTAAACTGATAGATAACTGTGTGTGTTGTCAGGTGTCAGGTAAACTGATAGATGACTGTGTGTGTTGTCAGGTAAACTGATAGATAACTGTATGTGTTGTCAGGTAAGCTGATAGATAACTGTATGTGTTGTCAGGTAAACTGATAGATAACTGTATGTGTTGTCAGGTAAACTGATAGATAACTGTGTGTGTTGTCAGGTAAACTGATAGATAACTGTATGTGTTGTCAGGTAAACTGATAGATAACTGTATGTGTTGTCAGGTAAACTGATAGATAACTGTGTGTGTTGTCAGGTAAACTGATAGATAACTGTATGTGTTGTCAGGTAAACTGATAGATAACTGTATGTGTTGTCAGGTAAACTGATAGATAACTGTATGTGTTGTCAGGTAAACTGATAGATAACTGTATGTGTTGTCAGGTAAACTGATAGATAACTGTATGTGTTGTCAGGTAAACTGATAGATAACTGTGTGTGTTGTCAGGTAAGCTTATAGATAACTGTATGTGTTGTCAGGTAAACTGATAGATAACTGTATGTGTTGTCAGGTAAGCTGATAGATAACTGTATGTGTTGTCAGGTAAACTGATAGATAACTGTATGTGTTGTCAGGTAAGCTGATAGATAACTGTATGTGTTGTCAGGTAAACTGATAGATAACTGTGTGTGTTGTCAGGTAAGCTTATAGATAACTGTATGTGTTGTCAGGTAAGCTGATAGATAACTGTATGTGTTGTCAGGTAAACTGATAGATAACTGTATGTGTTGTCAGGTAAACTGATAGATAACTGTATGTGTTGTCAGGTAAACTGATAGATAACTGTATGTGTTGTCAGGTAAACTGATAGATAACTGTATGTGTTGTCAGGTAAACTGATAGATAACTGTATGTGTTGTCAGGTAAACTGGTAGATAACTGTATGTGTTGTCAGGTGTCAGGTAAACTGATAGATAACTGTATGTGTTGTCAGGTAAACTGATAGATGACTGTATGTGTTGTCAGGTGTCAGGTAAACTGATAGATAACTGTATGTGTTGTCAGGTAAACTGATAGATAACTGTATGTGTTGTCAGGTGTCAGGTAAACTGATAGATAACTGTATGTGTTGTCAGGTGTCAGGTAAACTGATAGATAACTGTATGTGTTGTCAGGTAAACTGATAGATGACTGTGCGTGTTGTCAGGTGTCAGGTAAACTGATAGATAACTGTATGTGTTGTCAGGTAAGCTTATAGATAACTGTATGTGTTGTCAGGTAAGCTTATAGATAACTGTATGTGTTGTCAGGTAAGCTTATAGATAACTGTATGTGTTGTCAGGTAAGCTGATAGATAACTGTATGTGTTGTCAGGTAAACTGGTAGATAACTGTATGTGTTGTCAGGTAAACTGATAGATAACTGTGTGTGTTGTCAGGTAAACTGATAGATAACTGTGTGTGTTGTCAGGTAAACTGATAGATAACTGTATGTGTTGTCAGGTAAGCTGATAGATGACTGTATGTGTTGTCAGGTGTCAGGTAAGCTGATAGATGACTGTATGTGTTGTCAGCTAAACTGATAGATAACTGTGTGTGTTGTCAGGTAAACTGATAGATAACTGTGTGTGTTGTCAGGTAAGCTGATAGATGACTGTATGTGTTGTCAGGTGTCAGGTAAACTGATAGATGACTGTATGTGTTGTCAGGTAAGCTGATAGATAACTGTATGTGTTGTCAGGTGTCAGGTAAACTGATAGATAACTGTATGTGTTGTCAGGTAAGCTGATAGATAACTGTATGTGTTGTCAGGTGTCAGGTAAACTGATAGATGACTGTATGTGTTGTCAGGTAAACTGATAGATAACTGTATGTGTTGTCAGGTAAACTGATAGATAACTGTATGTGTTGTCAGGTGTCAGGTAAACTGATAGATAACTGTATGTGTTGTCAGGTAAACTGATAGATAACTGTATGTGTTGTCAGGTGTCAGGTAAACTGATAGATAACTGTATGTGTTGTCAGGTAAACTGATAGATGACTGTATGTGTTGTCAGGTGTCAGGTAAACTGATAGATAACTGTATGTGTTGTCAGGTAAACTGATAGATAACTGTATGTGTTGTCAGGTAAACTGATAGATAACTGTACGTGTTGTCAGGTGTCTGATAGGCTGATAGATGACTGTATGTGTTGTCAGGTAAACTGATAGATAACTGTATGTGTTGTCAGGTAAACTGATAGATGACTGTATGTGTTGTCAGGTAAACTGATAGATAACTGTATGTGTTGTCAGTGTCAGGTAAGCTGATAGATAACTGTATGTGTTGTCAGGTGGTAAGCTGATAGATGACTGTATGTGTTGTCAGGTAAGCTGATAGATAACTGTATGTGTTGTCAGGTAAACTGATAGATAACTGTATGTGTTGTCAGGTAAATAGATAACTGTATGTGTTGTCAAACTGATAGATAACTGTATGTGTTGTCAGGTACGCTGATAGATAACTGTATGTGTTGTCAGGTAAGCTGATAGATAACTGTATGTGTTGTCAGGTAAACTGATAGATAACTGTATGTGTTGTCAGGTAAACTGATAGATAACTGTATGTGTTGTCAGGTAAGCTGATAGATAACTGTATGTGTTGTCAGGTAAACTGATAGATGACTGTATATGTTGTCAGGTAAACTGATAGATAACTGTATGTGTTGTCAGGTGTCAGGTAAACTGGTAGATGACTGTATGTGTTGTCAGGTAAACTGATAGATAACTGTATGTGTTGTCAGGTGTCAGGTAAACTGATAGATAACTGTATGTGTTGTCAGGTAAGCTGATAGATAACTGTATGTGTTGTCAGGTGGTAAACTGATAGATGACTGTGTGTGTTGTCAGGTAAGCTGATAGATAACTGTATGTGTTGTCAGGTGGTAAACTGATAGATAACTGTATGTGTTGTCAGGTAAACTGATAGATAACTGTGTGTGTTGTCAGGTGTCAGGTAAGCTGATAGATAACTGTATGTGTTGTCAGGTAAGCTGATAGATAACTGTATGTGTTGTCAGGTAAACTGATAGATAACTGTATGTGTTGTCAGGTAAGCTGATAGATAACTGTATGTGTTGTCAGGTAAACTGATAGATGACTGTATATGTTGTCAGGTAAACTGATAGATAACTGTGTGTGTTGTCAGGTGTCAGGTAAACTGGTAGATGACTGTATGTGTTGTCAGGTAAGCTGATAGATAACTGTATGTGTTGTCAGGTAAACTGATAGATAACTGTATGTGTTGTCAGGTGGTAAGCTGATAGATGACTGTGTGTGTTGTCAGGTAAGCTGATAGATAACTGTATGTGTTGTCAGGTGTCATGTAAACTGGTAGATAACTGTATGTGTTGTCAGGTAAGCTGATAGATAACTGTATGTGTTGTCAGGTAAACTGATAGATAACTGTGTGTGTTGTCAGGTAAGCTGATAGATAACTGTATGTGTTGTCAGGTAAACTGATAGATGACTGTATATGTTGTCAGGTAAACTGATAGATAACTGTGTGTGTTGTCAGGTGTCAGGTAAACTGGTAAACTGGTAAGCTGATGACTGTATGTGTTGTCAGGTAAACTGATAGATGACTGTATATGTTGTCAGGTAAACTGATAGATAACTGTGTGTGTTGTCAGGTAAGCTGATAGATAACTGTATGTGTTGTCAGGTAAACTGATAGATGACTGTATATGTTGTCAGGTAAGCTGATAGATAACTGTATGTGTTGTCAGGTAAACTGATAGATAACTGTATGTGTTGTCAGGTAAACTGATAGATGACTGTATATGTTGTCAGGTAAACTGATAGATGACTGTATATGTTGTCAGGTAAACTGATAGATAACTGTGTGTGTTGTCAGGTAGCTGATAGATAACTGTATGTGTTGTCAGGTAAACTGGTAGATGACTGTATGTGTTGTCAGGTAAGCTGATAGATAACTGTATGTGTTGTCAGGTGTCAGGTAAGCTGATAGATAACTGTGTGTGTTGTCAGGTAAACTGGTAGATGACTGTATGTGTTGTCAGGTACGCTGATAGATAACTGTGTGTTGTCAGGTAAGCTGGTAGATGACTGTATGTGTTGTCAGGTAAGCTGATAGATAACTGTGTGTTGTCAGGTAAGCTGGTAGATAACTGTATGTGTTGTCAGGTAAGCTTATAGATAACTGTGTGTGTTGTCAGGTAAGCTTATAGATAACTGTGTGTTGTCAGGTAAGCTGATAGATGACTGTATGTGTTGTCAGGTACGCTGATAGATGACTGTATGTGTTGTCAGGTAAACTGATAGATAACTGTATGTGTTGTCAGGTGTCAGGTAAGCTGATAGATAACTGTATGTGTTGTCAGGTAAACTGATAGATAACTGTGTGTGTTGTCAGGTAAACTGATAGATAACTGTATGTGTTGTCAGGTAAGCTGATAGATGACTGTGTGTGTTGTCAGGTAAACTGATAGATAACTGTGTGTGTTGTCAGCTAAACTGATAGATAACTGTGTGTGTTGTCAGGTAAACTGATAGATAACTGTGTGTGTTGTCAGGTAAACTGATAGATAACTGTATGTGTTGTCAGGTAAGCTGATAGATGACTGTATGTGTTGTCAGGTGTCAGGTAAACTGATAGATGACTGTATGTGTTGTCAGGTAAGCTGATAGATAACTGTATGTGTTGTCAGGTGTCAGGTAAACTGATAGATAACTGTATGTGTTGTCAGGTAAGCTGATAGATAACTGTATGTGTTGTCAGGTGTCAGGTAAACTGATAGATGACTGTATGTGTTGTCAGGTAAACTGATAGATAACTGTATGTGTTGTCAGGTAAGCTGATAGGTAACTGTATGTGTTGTCAGGTAAACTGATAGATGACTGTATGTGTTGTCAGGTAAGCTGATAGATAACTGTATGTGTTGTCAGGTGTCAGGTAAACTGATAGATAACTGTATGTGTTGTCAGGTAAACTGATAGATGACTGTGTGTGTTGTCAGGTGTCAGGTAAACTGATAGATGACTGTATGTGTTGTCAGGTAAGCTGATAGATAACTGTATGTGTTGTCAGGTGTCAGGTAAACTGATAGATGACTGTATGTGTTGTCAGGTAAACTGATAGATGACTGTATGTGTTGTCAGGTAAGCTGATAGATAACTGTATGTGTTGACAGGTAAACTGATAGATAACTGTGTGTTGTCAGGTGGTAAGCTGATAGATAACTGTATGTGTTGTCAGGTAAGCTGATAGATAACTGTATGTGTTGTCAGGTAAACTGATAGATAACTGTATGTGTTGTCAGGTGTCAGGTAAACTGATAGATGACTGTATGTGTTGTCAGGTAAGCTGATAGATAACTGTATGTGTTGTCAGGTGGTAAGCTGATAGATGACTGTGTGTGTTGTCAGGTAAGCTGATAGATAACTGTATGTGTTGTCAGGTGGTAAACTGATAGATAACTGTATGTGTTGTCAGGTAAACTGATAGATAACTGTATGTGTTGTCAGGTAAACTGATAGATAACTGTATGTGTTGTCAGGTAAGCTGATAGATAACTGTATGTGTTGTCAGGTAAACTGATAGATGACTGTATATGTTGTCAGGTAAACTGATAGATAACTGTGTGTGTTGTCAGGTGTCAGGTAAACTGGTAGATGACTGTATGTGTTGTCAGGTAAGCTGATAGATAACTGTATGTGTTGTCAGGTAAACTGATAGATGACTGTATGTGCTGTCAGGTAAGCTGATAGATAACTGTATGTGTTGTCAGGTGGTAAGCTGATAGATGACTGTGTGTGTTGTCAGGTAAGCTGATAGATAACTGTATGTGTTGTCAGGTGTCATGTAAACTGGTAGATAACTGTATGTGTTGTCAGGTAAGCTGATAGATAACTGTATGTGTTGTCAGGTAAACTGATAGATAACTGTGTGTGTTGTCAGGTAAGCTGATAGATAACTGTATGTGTTGTCAGGTAAACTGATAGATGACTGTATATGTTGTCAGGTAAACTGATAGATAACTGTGTGTGTTGTCAGGTGTCAGGTAAACTGGTAGATGACTGTATGTGTTGTCAGGTAAGCTGATAGATAACTGTATGTGTTGTCAGGTGTCAGGTAAGCTGATAGATAACTGTATGTGTTGTCAGGTAAGCTGATAGATAACTGTATGTGTTGTCAGGTAAACTGATAGATAACTGTATGTGTTGTCAGGTAAACTGATAGATAACTGTATGTGTTGTCAGGTAAGCTGATAGATAACTGTATGTGTTGTCAGGTAAACTGATAGATGACTGTATATGTTGTCAGGTAAACTGATAGATAACTGTGTGTGTTGTCAGGTGTCAGGTAAACTGGTAGATGACTGTATGTGTTGTCAGGTAAGCTGATAGATAACTGTATGTGTTGTCAGGTAAACTGATAGATGACTGTATGTGTTGTCAGGTAAGCTGATAGATAACTGTATGTGTTGTCAGGTGGTAAGCTGATAGATGACTGTGTGTGTTGTCAGGTAAGCTGATAGATAACTGTATGTGTTGTCAGGTGTCATGTAAACTGGTAGATAACTGTATGTGTTGTCAGGTAAGCTGATAGATAACTGTATGTGTTGTCAGGTAAACTGATAGATAACTGTGTGTGTTGTCAGGTAAGCTGATAGATAACTGTATGTGTTGTCAGGTAAACTGATAGATGACTGTATATGTTGTCAGGTAAACTGATAGATAACTGTGTGTGTTGTCAGGTGATAACTGGTAGATGTGTGTGTTGTCAGGTGTCAGGTAAACTGGTAGATGACTGTATGTGTTGTCAGGTAAGCTGATAGATAACTGTATGTGTTGTCAGGTGTCAGGTAAGCTGATAGATAACTGTATGTGTTGTCAGGTAAACTGATAGATGACTGTATATGTTGTCAGGTAAACTGATAGATAACTGTGTGTGTTGTCAGGTGTCAGGTAAACTGGTAGATGACTGTATGTGTTGTCAGGTAAGCTGATAGATAACTGTATGTGTTGTCAGGTGTCAGGTAAGCTGATAGATAACTGTATGTGTTGTCAGGTAAACTGATAGATGACTGTATATGTTGTCAGGTAAACTGATAGATAACTGTGTGTGTTGTCAGGTAAGCTGATAGATAACTGTATGTGTTGTCAGGTAAACTGATAGATGACTGTATATGTTGTCAGGTAAACTGATAGATAACTGTATGTGTTGTCAGGTAAACTGATAGATAACTGTATGTGTTGTCAGGTAAACTGATAGATAACTGTATGTGTTGTCAGGTAAACTGATAGATAGATGACTGTATGTGTTGTCAGGTGTCTGATAAGCTGATAGATAACTGTATGTGTTGTCAGGTAAACTGATAGATAACTGTATGTGTTGTCAGGTAAACTGATAGATAACTGTATGTGTTGTCAGGTAAACTGATAGATAACTGTATGTGTTGTCAGGTAAACTGATAGATGACTGTATGTGTTGTCAGGTAAACTGATAGATGACTGTATGTGTTGTCAGGTAAGCTGGTAGATAACTGTATGTGTTGTCAGGTACGCTGATAGATAACTGTATGTGTTGTCAGGTAAGCTGATAGATAACTGTATGTGTTGTCAGGTGTCAGGTAAGCTGATAGATAACTGTATGTGTTGTCAGGTAAGCTGATAGATAACTGTATGTGTTGTCAGGTGTCAGGTAAGCTGATAGATAACTGTATGTGTTGTCAGGTAAACTGATAGATAACTGTATGTGTTGTCAGGTAAACTGATAGATAACTGTATGTGTTGTCAGGTAAACTGATAGATAACTGTATGTGTTGTCAGGTAAACTGATAGATAACTGTATGTGTTGTCAGGTGTCAGGTAAACTGATAGATGACTGTATGTGTTGTCAGGTAAGCTGATAGATAACTGTATGTGTTGTCAGGTGTCAGGTAAGCTGATAGATAACTGTATGTGTTGTCAGGTAAACTGATAGATAACTGTATGTGTTGTCAGGTAAACTGATAGATAACTGTATGTGTTGTCAGGTACGCTGATAGATAACTGTATGTGTTGTCAGTTAAACTGATAGATAACTGTATGTGTTGTCAGGTAAACTGATAGATGACTGTATGTGTTGTCAGGTGTCTGATAAGCTGATAGATAAGGAGCGTTCCCTGGAGGAGGAGATCCAGCTGAGAGAGAGAGTTCAGCTGCAGTTGAAGCAGGCAGAGAGGAGCGTAGAGGACCTAACCATGGAGCTACAGACGGCTGCACAGACCAAGGAGGACCTGGACAAGCAACTCAAACAGCTTCAGGTTGGTACAGACAGACACAGAGCAACCATAAACCCTAAGCCCAGTTTAAAGAGGACCTGGACAAGCAATTCAAACAGGCTCAGGTTGGTACAGACAGACAGAGAGCACCATAAACCCTAAGCCCAGTTTAAAGAGGACCTGGACAAGCAACTCAAACAGGCTCAGGTTGGTACAGACAGACAGAGAGCACCATAAACCCTAAGCCCAGTTTAAAGAGGACCTGGACAAGCAAGATATACTGTAGATATAGAGAGAATAGACTGTATGAACCGTGGAAGAAATACTGTAGATATAGAGAGAGTAGACTGTATGATACTGTAGATATAGAGACAGTAGACTGTATGATACTGTAGATATAGAAACAGTAGACTGTATGATACTGTAGATATAGAGAGAGTAGACTGTATGATACTGTAAATATAGAGACCGTAGACTGTATGAACCTTGGGAGATATACTGTAGATATAGAGAGAGTAGACTGTATGAACCGTGGGAGATATACTGTAGATATAGCAAGAGTAGACTGTATGAACCGTGGGAGATATACTGTAGATATAGAGAGAGTAGACTGTATGATACTGTAGATATAGAGAGAGTAGACTGTATGAACCTTGGGAGATATACTGTAGATATAGAGAGAGTAGACTGTATGAACCGTGGGAGATATACTATAGATATAGAGAGAGTAGACTGTATGATACTGTAGATATATAAACAGTAGACTGTATGATACTGTAAATATAGAGACAGTAGACTGTATGAACCTTGGGCGATATACTGTAGATATAGAGAGAGTAGACTGTATGATACTGTAGATATAGAGAGAGTAGACTGTATGAACCTTGGGAGATATACTGTAGATATAGAGAGAGTAGACTGTATGAACCGTGGGATATATACTATAGATATAGAGAGAGTAGACTGTATGCACCTTGGGCGATATACTGTAGATATAGAGAGAGTAGACTGTATGAACCGTGGGAGATATACTGTAGATATAGAGAGAGTAGACTGCATGAACCGTGGGATATATACTATAGATATAGACAGAGGAGACTGTATGATACTGTAGATATAGAGACAGTGGACTGTATGAACCTTGGGCGATATACTGTAGATATAGAGAGAGTAGACTGTATGATACTGTAGATATAGAGACAGTGGACTGTATGAACCTTGGGTGATATACTGTAGATATAGAGAGAGTAGACTGTATGAACCTTGGGCGATATACTGTAGATGAACAGGTAACTGCCAAAATAATGGAAACCCAACATAGTGTCTTAATAGGGTGTTGGGCCACCATGTGACTCCAGAACAGCTTCAATGCACCTCGGCATACATTCTACAGGTGTCTGGATCTCTACTGGAGGGATGTGACACCATTTCTTCCACCAGAAATTCCATCATTTGGTGTTTTGTTGACGGTGGTGGAAAACACTGGTCTCGGGTGCCGCTCCAGAATCTCCCATAAGTGTTGAGATCTGTCGACTGACACACACACACACACACACACACACACACACACACACACACACACACACACACACACACACACACACACACACACACACACACACACACACACACACACACACACAGCACCTCTTTCAAAGTCACTGAGATCTCTTCTAGCCATGGTAGCCAAAATAATGGACAATTGGAACTTGCTATACATGACCCTAAGCATGACGGGATGTTAATTGCTTAATTAACTCAGGAACCACCTGCTTTCCATATACTTTTTGGGTCCTTTGTTTACTCAAGTGTTTCCTTTTATTTTGGCGGTTACGTGTAGCTCTGGAATACAGACGTAGTTCAGCTTCAGCATCGTCTTTGAGGTTTACTGTCACCGTGACAACTGCTGGGAAAAAAGCTTTCTAAGGACCTGTCTATTGATCGTGTTTTATAACAACTGCCGATGTAGAAAAGGTGTTAAATAGATCGATTCGATTGATTGATTGATTGATTGATTGATTGGTTGATTGATTGATTGGTTGATTGGTTGATTGATTGATTGGTTGATTGGTTGATTGATTGATTGATTGGTTGATTGATTGATTGGTTGATTGATTGATTGATTGATTGATTGGTTGATTGATTGATTGGTTGACGTGTTTCTCCTTTCACAGGAGAAAGCGATAGATCTTGAGAGCGACCTGGAGGAGATGCAGGACAGTGAACAGAGTTGGGCCAGGAAGCACAAGAGAGCCATCGAACAGGTACGTCTGTCTGCCTGACCTCTGACCCCTGAACCCTGACCACTATGCCACACTGAACCAATGTTCTCTGTTCACGTCAATTAATATAGTTAGTCAAAATATTCTCATAAATCATTTAAATATGAAATGTCATCTTCTGGGACTTTAACTGATGCCTGGCCAGTGAGAGTTAAATATATTCTGATGTTGATCTGATTCGCCAGCAGCGAATGGGGACAGGGTTGTTTTGTTGAGGACGTGCCCCAGTGGGTGTGAAGTACTATCTAAAACATACTGTTGTGTTCTTCACAGACAGAACAGCTCCAGCTGAAGTTGATTCAGGAGAAATATGTGAATGAGCAGCTGGACAGTGAGAAGATCAACCTGACGAGACAGGTACAGTACCTACGGCTGGGTTTTCACCGGGAACTTTTGTAACCTGCATGGTGGGGACATCAGCCTGTGGTGTAGCTACGTGATCCATCTATACATTGGTGTTGTATATAGGGCCTATGGTTGCATTTATTTGACCAGGCAAGACAGTTAAGAACAAATTCTTATTTTCAATGACGGCCTGGGAACAGTGGGTTAACTGCCTGTTCTGGGGCAGAAAGACAGATTTGTACCTTGTCAGCTCAGGGATTTGAACTTGCAACCTTCTAGTTGCTAGTTCAACGCCCTAAACACTAGGCTACCTGCTGCCTCTACACTCTAACCACTAGGCTACCTGCTGCCTCTACACTCTAACCACTAGGCTACCTGCTGCCTCTACACTCTAACCACTAGGCTACCTGCCGCCCCTACACTCTAATCACTAGGCTACACTGCCCCCACTACACTCTAACCACTAGTCTACCTGCCACCTCTACACTCTAACCACTAGTCTACCTGCTGCCTCTACACTCTAACCACTAGGCTACCTGCTTCCTCTACACTCTAACCACTAGTCTACCTGCTGCCTCTACACTCTAACCACTAGTCTACCTGCTGCCTCTACACTCTAACCACTAGTCTACCTGCCGCCTCTACACTCTAACCACTAGGCTACCTGCCGCCTCTACCTCTAACCACTAGGCTACCTGCCGCCCCTACACTCTAACCACTAGGCTACCTGCCGCCTCTACACTCTAACCACTAGGCTACCTGCCTCCTCTACACTCTAACCACTAGGCTACCTGCCTCCTCTACACTCTAACCACTAGGCTACCTGCCTCCTCTACACTCTAACCAATAGGCTACCTGCTGCCTCTACACTCTAACCACTAGGCTTCCTGTGGTGTACTGTAACATTCCTTCCTGTGGTGTACTGTAACATTCCTTCCTGTGGTGTACTGTAACATTCCTTCCTGTGGTGTACTGTAACATTCCTTCCTGTGGTGTACTGTAACATTCCTTCCTGTGGTGTACTGTAACATTCCTTCCTGTGGTGTACTGTAACATTCCTTCCTGTGGTGTACTGTAACATTCCTTCCTGTGGTGTACTGTAACATTCCTTCCTGTGGTGTACTGTAACATTCCTTCCTGTGGTGTACTGTAACATTCCTTCCTGTGGTGTACTGTAACATTCCTTCCTGTGGTGTACTGTAACATTCCTTCCTGTGGTGTACTGTAACATTCCTTCCTGTGGTGTACTGTAACATTCCTTCCTGTGGTGTACTGTAACATTCCTTCCTGTGGTGTACTGTAACATTCCTTCCTGTGGTGTACTGTAACATTCCTTCCTGTGGTGTACTGTAACATTCCTTCCTGTGGTGTACTGTAACATTCCTTCCTGTGGTGTACTGTAACATTCCTTCCTGTGGTGTCTGTAACATTCCTTCCTGTGGTGTACTGTAACATTCCTTCCTGTGGTGTCTGTAACATTCCTTCCTGTGGTGTACTGTAACATTCCTTCCTGTGGTGTACTGTAACATTCCTTCCTGTGGTGTACTGTAACATTCCTTCCTGTGGTGTACTGTAACATTCCTTCCTGTGGTGTACTGTAACATTCCTTCCTGTGGTGTACTGTAACATTCCTTCCTGTGGTGTACTGTAACATTCCTTCCTGTGGTGTACTGTAACATTCCTTCCTGTGGTGTACTGTAACATTCCTTCCTGTGGTGTACTGTAACATTCCTTCCTGTGGTGTACTGTAACATTCCTTCCTGTGGTGTACTGTAACATTCCTTCCTGTGGTGTCTGTAACATTCCTTCCTGTGGTGTACTGTAACATTCCTTCCTGTGGTGTACTGTAACATTCCTTCCTGTGGTGTACTGTAACATTCCTTCCTGTGGTGTACTGTAACATTCCTTCCTGTGGTGTACTGTAACATTCCTTCCTGTGGTGTCTGTAACATTCCTTCCTGTGGTGTACTGTAACATTCCTTCCTGTGGTGTACTGTAACATTCCTTCCTGTGGTGTACTGTAACATTCCTTCCTGTGGTGTACTGTAACATTCCTTCCTGTGGTGTACTGTAACATTCCTTCCTGTGGTGTCTGTAACATTCCTTCCTGTGGTGTACTGTAACATTCCTTCCTGTGGTGTACTGTAACATTCCTTCCTGTGGTGTACTGTAACATTCCTTCCTGTGGTGTACTGTAACATTCCTTCCTGTGGTGTACTGTAGCTGCGTGACCTGCGTGTGGCGATGGAGGAACTTCACAGCTCCAGAGTCCAGGTGGATGTGATCACTAAGACAGAGAACCGGGTCAAGGAGCTGGAGAACGCTCTCAGAGTGGAGGAGAGGTACGTCTCCTTTTTGTATCTACAGGACGACGACACAGTGTTTGTGGACTGGTGTATTGACGGAGTTCTCCTGTGCAGGAACAAGGTGGTGATGAGCAACACCATCAGTAAACTGGAGAGGAAGATCAACGAACTGTCTGGTCAGCTGGAGGAGGAACAGAAGATCATTACAGAGCAGAAGGACCTGGTAGGATACCTGCACTAACACCACCACTACGCTAGTAGGACTGTGTGTGTGTGTGTGTGTGTACGAAGCAGAAGGACCTGGTAGGATACCTGCACTAACACCACCACTACGCTAGTAGGACTGTGTGTGTGTGTGTGTGTGTGTGTGTGTGTGTGTGTGTGTGTGTGTGTGTGTGTGTGTGTGTGTGTGTGTGTGTGTGTGTGTGTGTGTGTGTTAGATGAAGCAGAAGGACCTGGTAGGATACCTGCACTAACACCACCACTACGCTAGTAGGACTGTGTGTGTGTGTGTGTGTGTGTGTGTGTGTGTGTGTGTGTGTGTGTGTTACGAAGCAGAAGGACCTGTAGGACACCTGTACACTGTAGGACTGTGTGTGTGTGTGTGTGTGTGTTGTGCAGAAGGTGTGATGTGTGTGTGTAGGACTGTGTCTGTGTGTGTGTGTGTGTTACGAAGCAGAAGGACCTGGTAAGATACCTGCAATAACACCACCACCACTAGTAGGTCACTAGCAGAAGGACCTGGTAGGATACCTGCAATAACACCACCACTACGCTAGTAGGTGTGTGTGTGTGTGTGGTACGATGCAGAAGGACCTGGTAGGACACCTGCACTAACACCACCACTACGCTAGTAGGACTGTGTGTGTGTGTGTGTTACGAAGCAGAAGGACCTGGTAGGATACCTGCACTAACACCACCACTACGCTAGTAGGACTGTGTGTGTGTGTGTGTGTGTGTTACGAAGCAGAAGGACCTGGTAAGATACTGTGTGTGTGTGGTACGATGCAGAAGGACCTGGTAAGATACTGTGTGTGTGTGGTACGATGCAGAAGGACCTGGTAAGATACTGTGTGTGTGTGGTACGATGCAGAAGGACCTGGTAAGATACTGTGTGTGTGTGTGTGTGTTACGAAGCAGAAGGACCTGGTAAGATACTGTGTGTGTGTGGTACGAAGCAGAAGGACCTGGTAAGATACTGTGTGTGTGTGGTACGAAGCAGAAGGACCTGGTAAGATACTGTGTGTGTGTGGTACGAAGCAGAAGGACCTGGTAAGATACTGTGTGTGTGTGGTACGAAGCAGAAGGACCTGGTAAGATACTGTGTGTGTGTGGTACGATGCAGAAGGACCTGGTAAGATACTGTGTGTGTGTGGTACGATGCAGAAGGACCTGGTAAGATACTGTGTGTGTGTGGTACGATGCAGAAGGACCTGGTAAGATACTGTGTGTGTGTGTGGTACGATGCAGAAGGACCTGGTAAGATACTGTGTGTGTGTGTGGTACGATGCAGAAGGACCTGGTAAGATACTGTGTGTGTGTGGTACGAAGCAGAAGGACCTGGTAAGATACTGTGTGTGTGTGTGGTACGATGCAGAAGGACCTGGTAAGATACTGTGTGTGTGTGGTACGATGCAGAAGGACCTGGTAAGATACTGTGTGTGTGTGTGGTACGATGCAGAAGGACCTGCCAGGACACTTTATAGTTACTAACACAGGAGAGCCATGTCCGATGGGGGACAGTGAATCCTAATTTACATTCATTTTGTCTATAAACACGAGTTTATTTGTACTGTGTTCCTGATAGGATCTCCAGGATCTCTTGTAAAATAATAATGTTTCGTGAGATAACTTTGTATAAGTGGATGTTATTTATTGACGTGATACCTCTGAGTGTTGTAATGTGCAGTTTGATATGGTAGCCCTCTGAAGTTGATCCAATGACCTATGACCTCTCTCCATCAGATGACCCAGAGGATGCGTTCCCTGAAGCGTCAGCTGAACGAGGCGGAGGAGGAGTCCAGTCGTAGAGATGCTCAGTACCGCCACACCCAGAGAGAACTGACAGAGGAGAGAGAGACCTCCAACAGACTACAGAGACAGCTCCTGGATCAGCACCTTCAACTCAAGTACGTGGTTTACTAAATAAAGGTTCAATGAAAGAGAGAGACGGAGATCAGAGAGGGAGAGACTAGAAAGAGAGACAGATCAGAAGGAGAGCAGAGGGGGAGCAGAGGGCGATCAGAGAGGGCGATCAGAGAGGGCGATCAGAGAGGGCGATCAGAGAGGGAGAGCAGAGAGGGAGAGCAGCGAGCGATCAGAGAGGGAGAGCAGTGAGCGATCAGAGAGGGAGAGCAGCGAGCGATCAGAGAGGGAGAGCAGAGGGAGAGGAGAGGGAGAGCAGAGGGCGATCAGAGAGGGAGAGCAGAGAGGGAGAGCAGCGAGCGATCAGAGAGGGAGAGCAGCGAGCGATCAGAGAGGGAGAGCAGCGAGCGAGCAGAGAGGGAGAGCAGCGAGCGATCAGAGAGGGAGAGCAGAGGGGGAGAGCAGAGGGGGAGAGCAGAGGGGGAGAGCAGAGGGGGAGATCAGGGAGGGAGATCAGGGAGGGAGATCAGAGAGGGAGATCAGAGAGGGAGATCAGAGAGGGAGAGCGGAGAGAGAGGAGAGGGAGAGCAGAGGGCGATCAGAGAGGGCGATCAGAGAGGGAGAGCAGAGAGGGAGAGCAGCGAGCGATCAGAGAGGGAGAGCAGTGAGGGAGATCAGGGAGGGAGATCAGAGAGGGAGATCAGAGAGGGAGAGCGGAGAGAGAGCGGAGGGAGAGCGGAGGGAGAGCAGAGGGAGAGAGTGATACTGTTTGAACTGCAGGACACAAACACATCCTCATTTGCTCTGCAGACGTAAGGAGTCCACCATGCAAATGAGACAGACTCTGGAGAACCTGCGTCTGGATCTCAGTGTAGATGAAGAGGACCAGGCTGACCAACATCCTCCAAGGCCTGAATAAAGACAACAGCACCTCCTCATACTAGCATTTTTCAACACACCTGTATTGATAACGGTTAGAGTGATACCCCCTAATCGCTAATAGACTTGACAAGAAACAACACATTCTACACTGGCACCAATACTGTCATTTATCGTAGAAAATACAGTGCCCACAAGTGAAGTGTTCAAACCTTCTTTAGCCTCTTTCTCTGTACTATTGAAATGTGTCTTTAGTTTTTGTTTTCCATAAGCGGTTATTAACTAAAGGTCCCAATGCAGCTGTTATTATCTCAATATTAACTCATTTCTGGGTAACAAGGATCTTACTGTGATTGTTTTCAAATCAAAATGGTCAAAAAGAAACAAAAATTGAGTTTTGTTTTTTTTTCTAATATTTTTTTTTTGCTGGGAGTGTCTGGGAGAGGGGAAACTGACAACGAGCTGTTATTGGTAGAGAGGTTTTGAACTCTCTTTCTTATTGGTCTATTAACTCATTTGACCTGCCTGGTGATGTCACCAGAGTGGGGAAACTGACATCTAGCTGTTATTGGTAGAGAGGTTTTGGAACTCTCTTTCTTATTGGTCTATGAACTCATTTGACCTGCCTGGTGATGTCACCAGAGTGGGGAGTGGGGAAACTGAAGACTAGCTGTTATTGGTAGAGAGGTTTTGGAACTCTCTTTCTTATTGGTCTATCAAAACTCCATCCCACCAAAACAGGCTGAAACTTCTGGCTGTCTTTTCAAACAGCTCTTACACCAACAGGGCATTATCATAATGGTATCAATTTCACAGTATTATTCCAACCCCACAGTGTGGAAATATATATAAAACACAGGAAACTCATGTTTTTTTTTGGGGGGGGTCTGTAGAATGTTAAAGGAAGTAGTAGTTGAAGTGTTGTGATTCTTTTGAATCAAATCAAGCTTTATTTATACAGCAGGAGATATTACAGTATATCAACACAATTATATTAAATCAAGCTAGCTATCCCTGTACACTCAAGTCATGTGTTTTAGCGAAGAAAAAGGGCCAATAATCAATATATAATCATTATATGATCGTTCATATAGGACTTTGGGTTAAAGTAGTTTGGAAGATTTGGACAATACATTACCCAAACGAATCTGTTGCATTACCATGTTAACTATATTATAAATATCTTACTTCCGTACAGTATTGATATTACCTGCTACACTATACACTTTGATTTATTTTATATACAGTATAACGCTTGTATTTGACTTATTCACCTCTGAGCAGAATGTGGAAGTGTCTTCCATTTGCAATGCTTGAAGGACAGACAGACTGTGCCTGAATGATTGGACTATAATACAAGCCTGTGAATGATTGGACTACAAAATAAGCTTATGAATGATTGGACTACAAAACAAGCTTATGAATGATTGGACTACAAAACAAGCTTATGAATGATTGGACTACAAAACAAGCTTATGAATGATTGGACTACAAAATAAGCTTATGAATGATTGGACTACAAAATAAGCTTATGAATGATTGGACTACAAAACAAGCTTATGAATGATTGGACTACAAAACAAGCTTATGAATGATTGGACTACAAAACAAGCTTATGAATGATTGGACTACAAAATAAGCTTATGAATGATTGGACTACAAAACAAGCTTATGAATGATTGGACTACAAAATAAGCTTATGAATGATTGGACTACAAAACAAGCTTATGAATGATTGGACTACAATACAAGTCTATGTGAGGGTGAACAGTATGTTCCACAATGGACTGTTTACAAATGATAAAATGTTTGTTTGTGTCACATACACCGGATAGGTTCAGTGAAATGTCTTGTTTTACAGGGTCGTCCATTGTAGTACGGCTCCTCTGGGGCAAACTAGGGCTATTTGGCTTTCTTAAGGGCAAATCACAGATTTTTCACCTTGTTGGCTCGGATATTCAGACTAGACTTTCTGGTTACTGGCCCAACACTCTAACCTCTACACTCTAACCACTAGGCTACCTACCTCCTCTACACTCTAACCACTAGGCTACCTGCCGCCTCTACACTCTAACCACTAGGCTACCTGCCTCCTCTACACTCTAACCACTAGACTACCTGCCTCCTCTACACTCTAACCACTAGACTACCTGCCTCCTCTACACTCTAACCACTAGGCTACCTGCCACCTCTACACTCTAACCACTAGGCTACCTGCCACCTCTACACTCTAACCACTAGGCTGCCTGCCTCCTCTACACTCTAACCACTAGGCTGCCTGCCTCCTCTACACTCTAACCACTAGGCTACCTGCCGCCTCTACACTCTAACCACTAGGCTACCTGCCGCCTCTACACTCTAACCATTAGGCTACCTGCCGCCTCTACACTCTAACCATTAGGCTACCTGCCACCTCTACACTCTAACCACTAGAATACCTACCGCCTCTACACTCTAACCATTAGGCTACCTGCCGCCTCTACACTCTAACCATTAGGCTACCTGCCACCTCTACACTCTAACCATTAGGCTACCTGCCGCCTCCACACTCTAACCACTAGGCTACCTGCCGCCTCCACACTCTAACAACTAGGCTGCCTGCCACCTCTACACTCTAACCACTAGGCTACCTACCACCTCTACACTCTAACCACTAGGCTACCTACCACCTCTACACTCTAACCAATAGGCTACTTGTGTATAAAGCCAAGTTATCGTTTCTCATTGTGTATTTATTATTACTTTTTCTATTATTTCTCTATTTTCTTTCTCTCTGCATTGTTGGCGAAGGACCCATCAGTAATTATTTCACTGTTAGTCTTCACCTGTTTCTGGAGCATGTGACAAATAACATGTTATTATGATTTGATGTTAATTACCTACAAAAACAACCACAGCAACAAACAGAGGTGTGGACTCAGGTCACATGACTTGGACTCGAGTCACAAATATGATGACTTCCTACTCGACTTTGACTTTAACACCAATGACTCGTGACTTGACTTGGTCTTGAGCCTTATGACTCGAACTGACTTGATACCCTCCCCAACCCTCTCCAACCCTCCCCAACCCTCTCCAACCCTCTCAAATCCTCTCCAACCCTCCCCAACCCTCTCCAACCCTCTTCAACCGTCCCCAACCCTCCCCAACCCTCCCCAACCCTCCCCAACCCTCTCCAACCATCTCCAACCCTCCCCAACCCTCCCCAACCCTCCGCAACCCTCTCCAACCCTCTCCAACCATCCCCAACCCTCTCCAACCCTCTCCAACCCTCCCCAACCGTCCCCAACCCTCTCCAACCCTCCCCAACCCTCTCCAACCCTCCCCAACCCTCTCCAACCCTCCCCAACCGTCTCCAACCCTCTCCAACCCTCCCCAACCCTCTCCAACCCTCTCCTACCCTCCCCAACCCTCCCCAACCCTCTCCAACCCTCCCCAACCGTCTCCAACCCTCTCCAACCCTCCCCAACCCTCCAACCCTCCAACTGTCTCCAACCCTCTCCAACCCTCTCCAACCCTCCCCAACCGTCTCCAACCCTCTCCAACCCAACCCTCCGCAACCCTCTCCAACCCTCCCCAACCGTCTCCAACCCTCTCCAACCCTTCCCAACCCTCCCCAACCCTCTCCAACCCTCCCCAACCGTCTCCAACCGTCTCCAACCCTCCCCAACCCCTCCCCAACCCAACCCTCCCCAACCGTCTCCAACCCTCCCCAACCCTCCCCAACCCTCTCCAACCCTCCCCAACCCTCTCCAACCCTCCCCAACCGTCTCCAACCCTCCCCAACCCTCTCCAACCCTCCCCAAACCTCTCCAACCCTCTCCAACCCTCCCCAACCCTCCCCAACCCTCTCCTACCCTCCCCAACCCTCCCCAACCGTCTCCAACCCTCTCCAACCCTCCCCGACAATCTCCAACCCTCCCCAACTGTCTCCAACCCTCTCCAACCCTCTCCAACCCTCTCCAACCCTCCCCAACTGTCTCCAACCCTCTCCAACCCAACCCTCCGCAACCGTCTCCAACCCTTCCCAACCGTCTCCAACCCTTCCCAACCCTCCCCAACCCTCTTCAACCCTCCCCAACCGTCTCCAACCGTCTCCAACCCTCCCCAACCCTCCCCAACCCTCTCCAACCCTCCCCAACCGTCTCCAACCCTCTCCAACCCTCCCCAACCCTCCCCAACCCCAAATATTAAAAATGACACTATTATAAAAAGTGTGCAGCGCATCAACTCATCGTTTAACGGATTACAGTTTGAATCGAACAACAGCCAATCAAATTGTGCCAGCTGAGAAAAAGTTGCGCGTGGCAGTGCAGAGGAATGTCGGTGGGTGTGTTCAGATGGAGCCCTTGGAAAGATGATACCAAAAATTATATGAAGATTACGCGGTAGTCAACAAAATGCTCCACATAAACAGGAAGTAGGACGCAGATCTCATGTTTTTTGGGGGAATTGAGAATGTGATATCCTATATTTTATGGTTTTACGTTTGTATAAATAGCTGTTTTATCTGATGCAGTTAGATAAACTCTTAACCCTTCAGATAAACGTATTTCACGAAATGTTCCTTTCCCTTTCTTCACATGCTGGCAAGACCAAAAAGGGATTCAGGGCCCTTGAGATCAGGTTCCGGGCCCTTGAGATCAGGTTCCGGGGCCCTTGAGATCAGGTTCCGGGGCCCTTGAGATCAGGTTCCGGGGCCCTATAGATTAGGTTCCGGACCCTTGAGATCAGGTTCCGGGGCCCTATAGATCAGGTTCCGGGCCCTATAGATCAGGTTCCGGGCCCTTGAGTTCAGGTTCCGGGCCCTTGAGACCCTGTTTTGCAATAGACTTCTGTATATCTTAAAACAATGCCATTTATTATGTATTTTTGTAACAGCGTTTATATGCTTTAAGCTGCCGTTGGGTATTTATTCTACTTCACAGGTGTTTTATCTTCCTAAAATGATGAATATTAATATTAAATACATTTTGAAAAATAATCCATGTTCCTTTTTTCCTATTAAAGTTTTTCATTTAAATTCATTCATGGATAAGAAGGCCATCGAATAAACACTCCAGAAATATACCGTATAGCCTTTAGGAACCCGGACACAGTTTTACTTAGCATGGAAGTGATTAGTACTGCCCAAGAAGACTGCCCAAGAAGACCCCAACTAACATATTTCTGGAAAGACAAATTGACGTGATTTTGCTATACAAAAAAAAAGCTATGCATATGTGTGATTTTGCATCACTTAAGTTGAGTAAGTAAAGCACAACACTTACACAAATGACTGATGATTGGCTGAGAGAAATTTATGATAAAAAGAGCTGTTTTGTTAGATTTCAGTGCGGCTTTGACATTATCGGTCAAAGTCTGCTGATGGAAAAACATATGTGTTATGGCTTTAGACCCCCTGCTATAATGTGGATAAAGAGTTACCTGTAACAGAACACGGAGGGTGTTCTTTAATGGAAGCCTCCAACATAATCCAGGTAGAATCAGGAATTCCCCAGGGCAGCTGTCTAGGCCCCTTACTTTTTCAATCTTTACTAATGTCATGCCACTGGCTTTGAGTAAAGCCATGGTGTCTATGTATGCAGATGACTCAACACTACACACGTCAGCTACTACAGCAACTGAAATGACTGCAACACTTAACAAAGAGCTGCAGTTAGTTTCAGAATGGGTGGCAAGGAATAAGTTTGTCCTAAATATTTCAAAATGAAAAGCATTTTATTTGGGACAAATCATTCACTAAACTCTAAACCTCAACTAAATCTTGTAATAAATAATGTGGAAATTGAGCAAGTTGAGATGACTGTCGTGGTCAAAACATGGTGATACAACAGTAGCTAAGATGGGGAGAAGTCTGTCCATAATAAAGCGCTGCTCTACCTTCTTAACAACACTATCAACAAGGCAGGTCCTACAGGTCCTACAGGCCCTAGTTTCTACCTTCTTAACAACACTGTCAACAAGGCAGGTCCTACAGGCCCTAGTTTCTACCTTCTTAACAACACTATCAACAAGGCAGGTCCTAAAGGCCCTAGTTTCTACCTTCTTAACAACACTATCAACAAGGCAGGTCCTACAGGCCCTAGTTTCTACCTTTTAACAACACTATCAACAAGGCAGGTCCTACAGGCCCTAGTTTCTACCTTCTTAACAACACTATCAACAAGGCAGGTCCTACAGGCCCTAGTTTCTACCTTAACAACACTATCAACAAGGCAGGTCCTACAGGCCTGAATGCACAAGGTGTCTGTCTAAACTAATGGCTCACAGCTTGAACAACCACCACAAGACAGGCCATCAAAGGTCTCTTCGCAGTCCCCAAGTCAAGAACAGACTATGGGAGGCGCACAGTACTACATAGAGCCATGACTACGTGGAACTCTATTCCACAGTACCACATAGAGCCATGACTACATGGAACTCTATCCCACAGTACTACATAGAGCCATGACTACATGGAACTCTATTCCACAGTACTACATAGAGCCATGACTACATGGAACTCTATTCCACAGTACTACATAGAGCCATGACTACATGGAACTCTATTCCACAGTACTACATAGAGCCATGACTACATGGAACTCTATCCCACAGTACTACATAGAGCCATGACTACATGGAACTCTATTCCACAGTACTACATAGAGCCATGACTACATGGAACTCTATTCCACAGTACTACATAGAGCCATGACTACATGGAACTCTATTCCACAGTACTACATAGAGCCATGACTACATGGAACTCTAACACGGTACTACATAGAGCCACGACTACATGGAACTCTATTCCACAGTACTACATAGAGCCATGACTACATGGAACTCTATTCCACAGTACTACATAGAGCCATGACTACATGGAACTCTATTCCACAGTACTACATAGAGCCATGACTACATGGAACTCTATTCCACAGTACTACATAGAGCCATGACAACATGGAACTCTATTCCACAGTACTACATAGAGCCACGACTACATGGAACTCTATTCCACGTTACTACATAGAGCCACGACTACATGGAACTCTATTCCACGGTACTACATAGAGCCACGACTACATGGAACTCTATCCCACAGTACTACATAGAGCCATGACTACATGGAACTCTATTCCACAGTACTACATAGAGCCATGACTACATGGAACTCTATTCCACAGTACTACATAGAGCCATGACTACATGGAACTCTATCCCACAGTACTACATAGAGCCATGACTACATGGAACTCTATTCCACAGTACTACATAGAGCCATGACTACATGGAACTCTATCCCACAGTACTACATAGAGCCATGACTACATGGAACTCTATTCCACAGTACTACATAGAGCTATGACAACATGGAACTCTATTCCACAGTACTACATAGAGCCATGACTATGTGGAACTCTATTCCACAGTACTACATAGAGCCATGACTACATGGAACTCTATTCCACAGTACTACATAGAGCCATGACTACATGGAACTCTATTCCACAGTACTACATAGAGCCATGACTACATGGAACTCTATTCCACGGTACTACATAGAGCCATGACTACATGGAACTCTATTCCACAGTACTACATAGAGCTATGACAACATGGAACTCTATTCCACAGTACTACATAGAGCCATGACTATGTGGAACTCTATTCCACAGTACTACATAGAGCCATGACTACATGGAACTCTATTCCACAGTACTACATAGAGCCATGACTACGTGGAACTCTATTCCACAGTACTACATAGAGCCATGACTACATGGAACTCTATTCCACGGTACTACATAGAGCCACGACTACATGGAACTCTATTCCACAGTACTACATAGAGCAATGACTACATGGAACTCTATTCCACAGTACTACATAGAGCCATGACTACATGGAACTCTATTCCACAGTCCTACATAGAGCCATGACTACATGGAACTCTATCCCACAGTACTACATAGAGCCATGACTACATGGAACTCTATTCCACAGTCCTACATAGAGCCATGACTACATGGAACTCTATCCCACAGTACTACATAGAGCCATGACTACATGGAACTCTATTCCACAGTACTACATAGAGCCATGACTACATGGAACTCTATTCCACAGTACTACATAGAGCCATGACTACATGGAACTCTATTCCACAGTACTACATAGAGCCATGACTACATGGAACTCTATTCCACAGTACTACATAGAGCCATGACTACATGGAACTCTATTCCACAGTACTACATAGAGCCATGACCACATGGAACTCTATTCCACAGTACTACATAGAGCCATGACTACATGGAACTCTATTCCACAGTACTACATAGAGCCACGACTACATGGAACTCTATTCCACAGTACTACATAGAGCCACGACTACATGGAACTCTATTCCACAGTACTTCATAGAGCCATGACTACATGGAACTCTATTCCACAGTACTACATAGAGCCATAACTACATGGAACTATCCCACAGTACTACATAGAGCCACGACTACATGGAACTCTATCCCACAGTACTACATAGAGCCACGACTACATGGAACTCTATTCCACAGTACTACATAGAGCCATGACTACATGGGACTCTATCCCACAGTACTACATAGAGCCATAACTACATGGAACTCTATCCCACAGTACTACATAGAGCCATGACTACATGGAACTCTATTCCACAGTACTACATAGAGCCACGACTACATGGAACTCTATTCCACAGTACTACATAGAGCCATGACTACATGGGACTCTATTCCACAGTACTACATAGAGCCATGACTACATGGAACTCTATCCCACAGTACTACATAGAGCCATGACTACATGGAACTCTATTCCACAGTACTACATAGAGCCATGACAACATGGAACTCTATTCCACAGTACTACATAGAGCCATGACTACGTGGAACTCTATTCCACAGTACTACATAGAGCCATGACTACATGGAACTCTATTCCACAGTACTACATAGAGCCATGACTACATGGAACTCTATTCCACAGTACTACATAGAGCCATGACTACATGGAACTCTATTCCACAGTACTACATAGAGCCATGACTACATGGAACTCTATTCCACAGTACTACATAGAGCCATGACTACATGGAACTCTATTCCACAGTACTACATAGAGCCATGACTACATGGAACTCTATTCCACAGTACTACATAGAGCCATGACTACATGGAACTCTATTCCACAGTACTACATAGAGCCATGACTACATGGAACTCTATTCCACAGTACTACATAGAGCCATGACAACATGGAACTCTATTCCACAGTACTACATAGAGCCATGACTACATGGAACTCTATTCCACAGTACTACATAGAACCATGACTACATGGAACTCTATTCCACAGTACTACATAGAGCCATGACTACATGGAACTCTATTCCACAGTACTACATAGAGCCATGACAACATGGAACTCTATTCCACAGTACTACATAGAGCCATGACTACATGGAACTCTATTCCACAGTACTACATAGAGCCATGACTACATGGAACTCTATCCCACAGTACTACATAGAGCCATGACTACATGGAACTCTATTCCACGGTACTACATAGAGCCATGACTACATGGAACTCTATTCCACAGTACTACATAGAGCCATGACTACATGGAACTCTATTCCACAGTACTACATAGAGCCATGACTACATGGAACTCTATTCCACAGTACTACATAGAGCCATGACTATGTGGAACTCTATTCCACAGTACTACATAGAGCCATGACTACATGGAACTCTATTCCACAGTACTACATAGAGCCATGACAACATGGAACTCTATTCCACAGTACTACATAGAGCCATGACTACATGGAACTCTATTCCACAGTACTACATAGAGCCATGACTATGTGGAACTCTATTCCACAGTACTACATAGAGCCATGACTACATGGAACTCTATTCCACAGTACTACATAGAGCCATGACTACATGGAACTCTATTCCACAGTACTACATAGAGCCATGACTACATGGAACTCTATTCCACAGTACTACATAGAGCCATGACTACATGGAACTCTATTCCACATCAGGTAACTGATGCAGTGGTAAAATTAGATTTTAAAAAACAGATTTTAAAAAACTCCTTATGGAACAGCGGGGACTGTGAATAGACACACCTACACATAAGACACGCAATCTACACACATGTGCACATGGATGTGTCTTGTTAATATGTGGTGGCCTGTGTTGGGCAAGGTGTTCTGAAATTTAGTATTTTAAACTGTATGTAACTGACTTAAGTTGCTGGACCCCGGGAAGAGTAGTTGCTGCCTTGGCAGAAACTAATGGGGATCCATAATAAACCCCAGGAAGAGTAGCTGCTGCCTTGGCAGGAACTAATGGGGATCCATAATAAACCCCAGGAAGAGTATCTGCTGCCTTGGCAGGAACTAATGGGGATCCATAATAAACCCCAGGAAGAGTAGCTGCTGCCTTGGGAGGAACTAATGGGGATCCATAATAAACCCCAGGAAGAGTAGTTGCTGCCTTGACAGGAACTAATGGGGATCCATAATAAACCCCAGGAAGAGTAGCTGCTGCCTTGACAGGAACTAATGGGGATCCATAATAAACCCCAGGAAGAGTAGCTGCTGCCTTGGCAGGAACTAATGGGGATCCATAATAAACCCCAGGAAGAGTAGCTGCTGCCTTGGCAGGAACTAATGGGGATCCATAATAAACCCCAGGAAGAGTAGTTGCTGCCTTGGCAGGAACTAATGGGGATCCATAATAAACCCCAGGAAGAGTAGCTGCTGCCTTGACAGGAACTAATGGGGATCCATAATAAACCCCAGGAAGAGTAGCTGCTGCCTTGGCAGGAACTAATGGGGATCCATAATAAACCCCAGGAAGAGTAGCTGCTGCCTTGGCAGGAACTAATGGGGATCCATAATAAACCCCAGGAAGAGTAGCTGCTGCCTTGGCAGGAACTAATGGGGATCCATAATAAACCCCAGGAAGAGTAGCTGCTGCCTTGGCAGGAACTAATGGGGATCCATAATAAACCCCAGGAAGAGTAGCTGCCGCCTTGGCAGGAACTAATGGGGATCCATAATAAACCCCGGGAAGAGTAGCTGCTGCCTTGGCAGGAACTAATGGGGATCCATAATAAACCCCGGGAAGAGTAGTTGCTGCCTTGGCAGCAAATATACGTCACAAACATTTCACATATTTAGAAAAATGTTATGTTATAAAAAATTTAAAAAGTAAAGTATTCGGGTGTCTCAGGACATCTTACGATCACGTTGCATTGAATTTTTGACAATATACGAGACCATTCAGATGAGCAGATTTCCCGCTTTCACAGGCTGGTGAGATCAGCCATTTTCCAGGTGTCATTTTTTAAGTCTTAATTACAAACTTCGGCCACCAGGTGGTGCCACAAGTGTTTATTGGGTGATTTCTTCTTGAAGACAAGAGTCTTCCTTTTTCCTTATTTTTTGTGCACGGACACTTTACCAGGTGTTTAAAGACGTTGTGACGTCAGACCTCAGGCTTTAAAGGGATTGTACACCTCGTAGTTATAGCTGTGGGAGATTTTCCAGAGACAGGTCCTAGGTCTAGATTCATCTCATAGTTCTAGTTGTGGGAGATTTTCCAGAGACAGGTCCTAGGTCTAGATTCATCTCATAGTTCTAGTTGTGGGAGATTTTCCAGAGACAGGTCCTAGGTCTAGATTCATCTCATAGTTCTAGTTGTGGGAGATTTTCCAGAGACAGGTCCTAGGTCTAGATTCATCTCATAGTTATAGTTGTGGGAGATTTTCCAGAGACAGGTCCTAGGTCTAGATTCATCTCATAGTTCTAGTTGTGGGAGATTTTCCAGAGACAGGTCCTAGGTCTAGATTCATCTCATAGTTATAGTTGTGGGAGATTTTCCCGAGACAGGTCCTAGGTCTAGATTCATCTCATAGTTCTAGTTGTGGGAGATTTTCCCGAGACAGGTCCTAGGTCTAGATTCATCTCATAGTTCTAGTTGTGGGAGATTTTCCAGAGACAGGTCCTAGGTCTAGATTCATCTCATAGTTCTAGTTGTGGAGATTTTCCAGAGACAGGTCCTAGGTCTAGATTCATCTCATAGTTATAGTTGTGGGAGATTTTCCAGAGACAGGTCCTAGGTCTAGATTCATCTCATAGTTATAGTTGTGGGAGATTTTCCAGAGACAGGTCCTAGGTCTAGATTCATCTCATAGTTATAGTTGTGGGAGATTTTCCAGAGACAGGTCCTAGGTCTAGATTAATCTCATAGTTCTAGTTGTGGGAGATTTTCCAGAGACAGGTCCTAGGTCTAGATTCATCTCATAGTTGTGGGAGATTTTCCAGAGACAGGTCCTAGGTCTAGATTCATCTCATAGTTGTGGGAGATTTTCCAGAGACAGGTCCTAGGTCTAGATTCATCTCATAGTTATAGTTGTGGGAGATTTTCCAGAGACAGGTCCTAGGTCTAGATTCATCTCATAGTTCTAGTTGTGGGAGATTTTCCAGAGACAGGTCCTAGGTCTAGATTCATCTCATAGTTATAGTTGTGGGAGATTTTCCAGAGACAGGTCCTAGGTCTAGATTCATCTCATAGTTGTGGGAGATTTTCCAGAGACAGGTCCTAGGTCTAGATTCATCTCATAGTTGTGGGAGATTTTCCCGAGACAGGTCCTAGGTCTAGATTCATCTCATAGTTCTAGTTGTGGGAGATTTTCCAGAGACAGGTCCTAGGTCTAGATTCATCTCATAGCTGTGGGAGATTTTCCAGAGACAGGTCCTAGGTCTAGATTCATCTCATAGTTGTGGGAGATTTTCCAGAGACAGGTCCTAGGTCTAGATTCATCTCATAGTTGTGGGAGATTTTCCAGAGACAGGTCCTAGGTCTAGATTCATC
>NC_068432.1:52653009-52725509 GCF_023373465.1 Oncorhynchus keta
CCTGATTTACACCATAGTGTCTTCCTTTTAGAGGTGGCCCAGTTACACCATAGTGTCTTCCTTTCAGAGGTGGCCTGATTTACATCATAGTCTCTTCCTTTCAGAGGTGGCCTGATTTACACCATAGCGTCTTCCTTTCAGAGGTGGCCTGATTTACATCATAGTGTCTTCCTTTCAGAGGTGGCCTGATTTACACCATAGTGATTAGGTAAGGAGACATTAAACAAATACTGCTTGCTGTTGTACAGTACAGTAAATGCTGGGAGTGATCATGAACTGAGAGAAAGTCTCATCAGGGATATAATGTATGGCTATCTAGTAACACTAAACACCTAACCACTTCTTAACAGAGATCAACCTGCGGAGGTTGACATAAGGACTACGTAACAGAGATCAACCTGTGGAGGTTGACATAAGGACTACGTAACAGAGGTCAACCTGTGGAGGTTGACATAAGGACTACGTAACAGAGATCAACCTGCGGAGGTTGACATAAGGACTACGTAACAGAGATCAACCTGCGGAGGTTGACATAAGGACTACGTAACAGAGATCAACCTGTGGAGGTTGACATAAGGACTACGTAACAGCTTCTACCCCAAAGCCATAAGACTGCTGAGCAGATAATCATATGACTACCCAGACTATTTGCATGGTCCCCACCCCCCATTTTTACACTGACGCTACTCTCTGTTTTTTATTTGATTTTAATATTTTTTACTTCAGTTTCTTTTAGTAAATACTTTCTTAATTAACACTTTTTTTTCTTAAGCCTGCATTGTTGGTTAAGGGCTTGTAAAAGTAAGCATTTCACTGTAAGATCTACCTACAGCTGTTGTATTCGGCGCATGTGTAATAGTGAATACCAATGTGATCCAGGAGAGAAAATGAGGGTTCCTCTGCAGTAGTCAACTAATCGAGTGGCCTATGATATCCCCTGTATTCAGATGGCTAAAACAATTATCCATGATGGAATCTGATTAAAGCACCCTTGCACTTTTCTTACAAAATGTCCCTATTTCTTCTAAAATAAGTTTACATTTAAATATAACTTTTGGTCACCTCACCTTGCTTTTGGATTTTTCTACAGAACCAATTTTATTTTGGTAAATTGATATTATTGGCACCCCGGAGCTAGTAGTTGGTTGCACAGTCTTTGGCAAAGATAACTGCCAACAAATGCTTGTTGTAGCCATCCATGAGCTTCCAATTCAACTACTGAAAGAGCTACTTCCTGTGCTTGGCCCTCCAATGTTGAACATAATAAATGGCTTCCTATCCACTGGATGTGTACCAAACTCACTAACAGTGGCAGTAATAAAGCCTCTCTTCAAAAAGCCAAACCTATCGGCCTATATCGAATCTCCCATTTCGCTAAAATGATTCAGAAAAAGCTGTTGCACAGAAACTCACTGCCTTCATGAAGACAAATAATGTATACGAAATGCTTCAGTTTGGTTTTAGACCCCATCATAGCACTGAGACTGCAGGTGGTAAATGACCTTTTAATGGGGTCAGACCGAGGCTCTGCATCTGTCCTCGTGCTCCTAGACCTTAGTGCTGCTTTTGGCACTATCGATCACCACATTATTTAGTAAAGATTAGAAACCCTAATTGGTACAAGGAAAAGTTCTGGCCTGGTTTAGACCTTATCTGTCGGAAATATATCAGTTAGTCTCTGTGGATGGTTTGTCCTCTGACAAATCAATTGTATGTTTCGGCGTTCCTCAAGGTTCCGTTTTAGGACCACTATTGTTTTCCCTATATATTTGACCTCTTAGTGATGTCATTAGGAAACACAATGTCCACTTTCACTGCTATGCAGATGACACACAGCTGTGCATTTCGATGAAACAAACGTGCCTACCCTGGAAGCCTGTGTTTCAGACACAAGAAAATGGATGGTGGCAAATTGGTTTACTTTCAAATTCGGACAAAACAGAGATGCTAGTTCTAGGTACCAAGAAACAAAGAGATCTTCTGCTGAATCTGACAATTAATCTTGATGGTTGTACAGTCGTCTCAAATAAAACTGCGTTATTCTGGACCCTGATCTCTCTTTTGAAGAACATATCAAGAATATTTCAAGAACAGCTTTTTTCCCATCTTCGTAACATTGCAAAAATCTGAAACGTTTTGTCAAAAAAGGATGCAGAAAAATGAATCCATGCTTTTGTTACTTCTAGGTTAGACTACTGCAATGCTCTACTCTCCGGCTACCCGGATAAAGCACTAAATAAACTTCAGTTTAGAATCTTGACTAGAACCAAAAAATGTGATCATATTACTCCAGTGCTAGCCTCCCTACACTGGCTTCCTGTTAAGGCTAGGGCTGATTTCAAGGTTTTACTGCTAACCTTCAAAGCATTACATGGGCTTGCTCCTGCCTAGCTTTCCGATTTGGTCCTGTCGTACATATCTACACGTACGCTACGGTCACAAGACGCAGGCCTCCTGTTTAGCAGCCATCAGACTGCTAAACAGCCATCACTAACTCAGAGAGGCTGCTGCCTACATTGAGACCCAATCACTGGCCACTTTAATAAATGGATCACTTGTCACTTTATACTTTTTATGCCACTCTAAATAATGCCACTTTAATAATGTTAACATATCTTACATTACTCATATCACATTTATATACTGTATTTTATACCATCTATTGCACCTTGCCTATGCTGCTCGGCCGTCGCTCATCCATATACTTATATGTACATATTCTCATTCACCCCTTTAGATTTGTGTGTTTTAGGTAGTTATTGGGGATATTACTTATTATATTACATATTACTGCACTGTCGGAACTAGAAGCATTTCGCTACACTCGCTATTAACATCAGCCCCAGTGTCCCCCGATCCACCCGTCTCAGTCTCCAGTATCTATGCTACAATAGTTTATGTGCCGGGGGGCTAGGGTCAGTCTGTCCTATCTGGTGTAATTCTCCTGTCTTATCTGGTGTCCTTTGTGAATTTAAGTAAGCTCCCTCTAATTCGTTCTCTCTCTCCCTCCCCGCCCGGGGGAACTGAGCCAAAGGACCGTGCCTCAGGACTACCTGGCTTGACAACTCCTGGCTGTCCCCAGTCCACCTGGTCGTTCTGCTGCCCCAGTTTCAACTGTTCTGCCTGCGGCTAGGGAACCTTGACCTGTTCACCGGACGTGCTACCTTGTCCTGGACCTGCTGTTTTCGACTCTCTCTCTCTACCGCACCTGCTGCCTCGACCTCTGAATGCTCGGCTCGTGAAAAACCAACTAACATTTGCTCCTGAGTTACTGACCTGACCTCTACAACCACTGTGATTAGTATTTGAACCTGCTGGTCGTCTATGAACATTTTAACATCTTGAAGAACAATCTGGCCTTAAATGGCCATGTACTCTTATAATCTCTACCCAGTACAGCCAGAAGAGGACTGGCCACCCCTCAGAGCCTGGTTCCTCTCTACCCGGCACAGCCAGAAGAGGACTGGCCACCCCTCAGAGCCTGGTTCCTCTCTACCCAGCACAGCCAGAAGAGGACTGGCCACCCCTCATAGCCTGGTTCCTCTCTACCCAGCACAGCCAGAAGAGGACTGGCCACCCCTCATAGCCTGGTTCCTCTCTACCCAGCACAGCCAGAAGAGGACTGGCCACCCCTCAGAGCCTGGTTCCTCTCTACCCGGCACAGCCAGAAGAGGACTGGCCACCCCTCAGAGCCTGGTTCCTCTCTACCCAGCACAGCCAGAAGAGGACTGGCCACCCCTCATAGCCTGGTTCCTCTCTAGGTTTCTTCCTAGGTTCCTGCCTTTCTAGGGAGTTTTTCCTAGCCACCATGCTTCTACACCTGCATTGCTTGCTGTTTTGGGGTTTTAAGCTGGGTTTCTGTACAGCACTTTGAGATATCAGCTGATGTACAAAGGGCTATATAAATACAGTTAATTGATTGATTAATGCACATTTCTACGGGAAAGACCCGTAACCTTCAACGGAGACGCTGGTTTAAACATCGGACTTCAAAACACCTGATAACCTGCTGATTTTATCCCTTGCACACGTTCAAGGCCCCCGGTACCGGAAGCATCAAAACAACACCACAGCATTATGAAACCTCCACCAGCTTTGCTTGTAGGGAGGATGTTCTTTTCATTGACTGTTTAATTTGGTGATCAGTTAAACACAGACATGATCAGTATTGTCAAAGAGCTCTAATTTTGTTTCATTTCTCCAGAACACCCCAGAACAGGGTTGTTTAGGTGGGTTTTTGAGAAGTTAAATCAGACGTTATTGCGTCTTTGTTTACCAACGATCAAATGAAGCATTCAAATAAAAGGTTGTTTGTAAAAAGGTTGTTTGTAAAAAGGTTGTTTGTAAAAAGGTTGTTTGTAAAAAGGACCCTGGAATGTTTCAAGAAGAAACGCTGGACTGTTCTGGAGTGGCCAGCAAAGAGTCCAGATCTGAATCGCATCAATAACGTATGGCGAGATAACAAATACAATAATATATAATAATAAATAAATATAGAATAAATTATCATTTATTATATATAATATATAAATTATATAATAAATAATGAATAATCAATTATATATAATAATAATAAAAACAGCAGCTGATGGAGGGCAGTCCTCAAAACATTAAAGAATTAGAACAGTTGCTGATGAAGAATTAGAAATAATCAATAGTAAATAAATTGTCAAAAGTCAAGATAAAATTGGTTCTGCAAAGTTGAAATTAGAATAACAATGTGTTGAGACCCCCAAAAAACGTTTTATTTTTTTTCCTTCTCTCGATTTAAACAATTTTACAAGAAATAGATAATTATTTAAGGAAAAAGTGCAAGGGTGTCAATATTTTTTGGGCCGTAGCTATGTCTGATAAAAGATATCCACTGTTAACCTGATCAATCTCAAATCTCAGCCAAAGTAAGGAAAACCATTTTTCTCACCTAGTTATAGAACCACCAGTAGACGACACCACATAACTTTATGTTTTCAAAACCAAACCTGTTCTATTGGGTTTATTAAATCAGCTCTATACAGAACAGTCACTACACTGTGGACTTCGTCTTGTCTTAAACACAATAATAGTTAACACTGACTGCCCGTCTGTCCTGGTCACTATATATATATATATATATATATATATATATATATATATATATATATATATATATATATATATATATATATATATATATATATATATATACTATCATGTTATTATTTTGTAATAGAAAAGTTGGATTAGAAAAGGAGTGTGTAAACACTAGGCATGAGGTGTGAGGAGTGTGTAAACACTAGGCATGAGGAGTGTGCAAACACTAGGCATGAGGAGTGTGTAAACACTAGGCATGAGGAGTGAGGAGTGTGTAAACACTAGGCATGAGGAGTGTGTAAACACTAGGCATGAGGAGTGTGTAAACACTAGGCATGAGGAGTGTGTAAACACTAGGCATGAGGAGTGTGTAAACACTAGGCATGAGGAGTGTGTAAACACTAGGCATGAGGAGTGTGTAAACACTAGGCATGAGGTGTGAGGAGTGTGTACACACTAGGCATGAGGTGTGAGGAGTGTGTAAACACTAGGCATGAGTGTGAGGAGTGTGTAAACACTAGGCATGAGGAGTGTGTAAACACTAGGCATGAGGAGTGTGTAAACACTAGGCATGAGGAGTGTGTAAACACTAGGCATGAGGAGTGAGGAGTGTGTAAACACTAGGCATGAGGTGTGAGGAGTGTGTAAACACTAGGCATGAGGTGTGAGGAGTGTGTAAACACTAGGCATGAGGTGTGAGGAGTGTGTAAACACTAGGCATGAGGTGTGAGGAGTGTGTAAACACTAGGCATGAGGTGTGAGGAGTGTGTAAACACTAGGCATGAGGTGTGAGGAGTGTGTACACACTAGGCATGAGGAGTGTGTAAACACTAGGCATGAGGTGTGAGGAGTGTGTAAACACTAGGCATGAGGTGTAAGGGTGTGTACACACTAGGCATGTGGTGTGAGGAGTGTGTAAACACTAGGCATGAGGTGTGAGGAGTGTGTACACACTAGGCATGAGGTGTGAGGAGTGTGTAAACACTAGGCATGAGGAGTGTGTAAACACTAGGCATGAGGTGTGAGGAGTGTGTAAACACTAGGCATGAGGTGTGAGGAGTGTGTACACACTAGGCATGAGGTGTGAGGAGTGTGTAAACACTAGGCATGAGGTGTGAGGAGTGTGTAAACACTAGGCATGAGGAGTGTGTAAACACTAGGCATGAGGAGTGTGTAAACACTAGGCATGAGGAGTGTGTAAACACTAGGCATGAGGAGTGTGTAAACACTAGGCATGAGGAGTGTGTAAACACTAGGCATGAGGAGTGTGTAAACACTAGGCATGAGGTGTGAGGAGAGGAGTGTGGTTAGTTCCTGTAAAGCTGGTAGATGGGACACGGAGAACAGAGGAACACAGAACTACATCTCGAGTGCACTAGCTAACTAGCTAGATTTATTGTTAAAGTCTGTCACATGAGATTAGTAGCTGGGAATGTCAAAGGCCCTTGGTAACAACCACAGACAGACAGACAATCCTGCCCCGGGACTACAGGAAAATGTGAAGGTGATTTTGGCACACAGACAAACAGGCCAACAGCAGTTATCAATAGATTAGATTTTCTGCTTTGGCAATATATTTTCCTGACTGATATTACAATATGATAAAGTTGTTACTGTATTTTATGCACATTTATCTTGACACTGTTATCGTTTAGCTAGACACTGTTATTGTCTAGCTAGACACTGTTATTGTCTAGCGAGACTCTGTTATTGTTTAGCTAGACACTGTTATTGTTCAGCTAGACACTGGTATTGTCTAGCTAGACACTGTTATTGTTTAGCTAGACACTGCTATTGTTTAGCTAGACACTGTTATTGTTCAGCTAGACACTGTTATTGTTTAGCTAGACACTGTTATTGTTCAGCTAGACACTGTTATTGTCTAGCTAGACACTGTTATTGTCGAGCTAGACACTGTTATTGTCTAGATAGACACTGTTATTGTTCAGCTAGACACTGTTATTGTCTAGCTAGACACTGCTATTGTTTAGCTAGACACTGTTATTGTTCAGCTAGACACTGTTATTGTTTAGCTAGACACTGTTATTGTTCAGCTAGACACTGTTATTGTCTAGCTAGACACTGTTATTGTCGAGCTAGACACTGTTATTGTCTAGATAGACACTGTTATTGTTCAGCTAGACACTGTTATTGTCTAGCTAGACACTGCTATTGTTTAGCTAGACACTGTTATTGTCTAGCTAGACACTGTTATTGTTTAGCTAGACACTGTTATTGTCTAGCTAGACACTGTTATTGTTTAGCTAGACACTGTTATTGTTCAGCTAGACACTGTTATTGTTCAGCTAGACACTGTTATTGTCTAGCTAGACACTCTTATTGTCTACTGTTATTTGGGCATTCAAATTAATGTGTGGAACCATAATTTATTCTAAAACTAAAAATACATTTAAAAAAACAAAAAAACTAAAATGAGAACTTATATTTAAAATACACAAAAAAACGAAATATAAATCATATATAAATAACTGGTCACATGTTTTTATTAATATCCTGTAATATCGGTACTGTAATATGGATAGGGCCTTAACAGCCAAGGCAGTAGATTAGATTGGACAAACACATGTAAACAACATTGGGATATAAAGTCCTATAAAGCATAGGCCTCTGGTAGGCCAGACTCTCTTGGTAGGCCAGACTCTCTTGGTAGGCCAGACTCTTGTCTCAAATGGCACCCTATTCATACTGTATGACTAGTAATGCACTATATTTATCTAATCTTTATTTGACCTTTTAGTAACACCCCCCCGGCCGAACCCTAACCCGGACGACGCTGAGCCAATTGTGTGCCGCCCTATGGGACCTCCCGATCACGGCGGGTTGTGATACAGTCCGGGAATCGAACCAGGGCGTCTGTAATGACGCCTCTAGTGCTGAGATGCAGTGCCTCAGAACGCTGTGCCACTCGGGGAGTTCTGTAATAGGGAACAGAGTGACATTTGAGACGCAACACAGGACAGGACTGGAGAGACATATAGTCAGGCCCAGCACAGTACACACAGGCCGTGCAAGGCCAGCACTACAGAGCCATTGCAGTGTGGCTGACTGAGCTGCCCCCTCACACGTCACGCTGTCATAATGCTGCTGCACTTCTGTGTCTGGCCACCAGAGGGGGTGCTAGAGCACCAATCAGAGTAGGGAGAAGGGGACGTGGGAGGGGCCAAGTCTAACATGCACACTTTTTCTGGTCAGGCGCAGCGTCCTCCAGCTTGGTGGCTCCTTCCCCGTTGGCGGGCTCGGCGGTGGGCTTGTCGACACACTGCTCCATCCTCTTCATGACCAGGTCTAGCAGAGTGATGACCGCCTTGTCCACCTCAGACCCCGTCGCTGCTGACGTCTCAAAGTACGGGATCCTACAGGGGACAAACAGAACCACATCAGACAGGACCACTCCAACACCCACATCAGACAGGACACATACAGAACCCAGATCAGACAACACATACAGAACCCACATCAGACAGGACACATACAGAACCCACATCAGACAGGACACATACAGAACCCAGATCAGACAGGACCATACCAACACCCACATCAGACAGGACCACACCAACACCCACATCAGACAGGACCACACCAACACCCACATCAGACAGGACCACACCAACACCCACACCAACACCCACATCAGACAGGACCACACCAACACCCACATCAGACAGGACCACACCAACACCCACATCAGACAGGACCACACCAACACCCACATCAGACAGGACCACACCAACACCCACATCAGACAGGACCACACCAACACCCACATCAGACAGGACAACACCAACACCCACATCAGACAGGACCACACCAACACCCACATCAGACACGACCACACCAACACCCACATCAGACAGGACAACACCAACACCCACATCAGACAGGACCACACCAACACCCACATCAGACAGGACCACACCAACACCCACATCAGACAGGACCACACCAACACCCACATCAGACAGGACCACACCAACACCCACATCAGACAGGACCACACCAACACCCACATCAGACAGGACCACACCAACACCCACATCAGACAGGACCACACCAACACCCACATCAGACAGGACCACACCAACACCCACATCAGACAGAACCACACCAACACCCACATCAGACAGGACCACACCAACACCCACACCAACACCCACATCAGACAGGACCACATCAGACAGGACCACATCAGACAGGACCACATCAGGCAGGACACAAACAGAACCAGATCAGACAGGACCACACCAACACCCACATCAGACAGGACCACACCAACACCCACATCAGACAGGACCACACCAACACCCACATCAGACAGGACCACACCAACACCCACATCAGACAGGACAACACCAACACCCACATCAGACAGGACAACACCAACACCCACATCAGACAGGACCACACCAACACCCACATCAGACAGGACCACACCAACACCCACATCAGACAGGACCACACCAACACCCACATCAGACAGGACCACACCAACACCCACATCAGACAGGACAACACCAACAACCACATCAGACAGGACCCCACCAACAAGCACACCAACACCCACATCAGACAGGACCACACCAACACCCACATCAGACAGGACAACACCAACACCCACATCAGACAGGACCACACCAACACCCACATCAGACAGGACCACACCAACACCCACATCAGACAGGACCACACCAACACCCACATCAGACACGACCACACCAACACCCACATCAGACAGGACCACACCAACACCCACATCAGACACGACCACATCAGACAGGACCTCACCAACACCCACATCAGACAGGACCACACCAACACCCACATCAGACACGACCACACCAACACCCACATCAGACACGACCACACCAACACCCACATCAGACAGGACAACACCAACACCCACATCAGACAGGACCACACCAACACCCACATCAGACATGACCACATCAGACAGGCCCACATCAGACAGGACCACACCAACACCCACATCAGACACGACCACACCAACACCCACATCAGACACGACCACACCAACACCCACATCAGACACGACCACACCAACACCCACATCAGACAGGACCACACCAACACCCACATCAGACAGGACCACATCAACACCCACATCAGACAGGACCACACCAACACCCACATCAGACAGGACCACACCAACACCCACATCAGACAGGACTACATCAACACCCACATCAGACAGGACCACACCAACACCCACATCAGACAGGACAACACCAACACCCACATCAGACAGGACTACATCAACACCCACATCAGACAGGACCACACCAACACCCACATCAGACAGGACAACACCAACACCCACATCAGACAGGACCACATCACACACGACCACACCAACACCCACATCAGACAGGACAACACCAACACCCACATCAGACAGGACAACACCAACACCCACATCAGACAGGACCACATCAACACCCACATCAGACAGGACAACACCAACACCCACATCAGACAGGACAACACCAACACCCACATCAGACAGGACCACACCAACACCCACATCAGACAGGACCCCACCAACACCCACACCAACACCCACATCAGACAGGACCACATCAACACCCACATCAGACAGGACCACACCAACACCCACATCAGACAGGACAACACCAACACCCACATCAGACAGGACCACACCAACACCCACATCAGACAGGACCACACCAACACCCACATCAGACACGACCACACCAACACCCACATCAGACAGGACCACACCAACACCCACATCAGACAGGACCACACCAACACCCACATCAGACAGGACAACACCAACACCCACACCAACACCCACATCAGACAGGACCACACCAACACCCACATCAGACAGGACAACACCAACACCCACATCAGACAGGACAACACCAACACCCACATCAGACACGACCACACCAACACCCACATCAGACAGGACAACACCAACATCAGAGCATTCTACCTGGTCTTACTAGTCGTATCTTATATCTGAAAGTTAAATCGAGGGACCATGTCAAGCACGTTAGGGTATAAGGGATTGAACACGATAGAGGCTGCTGTAATAACAACCAAATGACTCCGGTTGTGTCTTGAGAACAGATCCACCAGGTATTATTTTATGTTAATGAACCACAACCTCTCTGCTAGTGCAGCTCTAAATGATAAGCCCAGCACTCAGACATGACAGAGGCGGCATCGCATGCATCCCAAATGGCACCCTATTCCCTATATAGTGCACTACTTTAAACCAGAGCCCTATAGAACCCTATTCCCTATATAGTGCACTACTTTAAACCAGAGCCCTATAGAACCCTATTCCCTATATAGTGCACTACTTTAGACCAGAGCCCTATAGAACCCTATTCCCTATATAGTGCACTACTTTAAACCAGAGCCCTATAGAACCCTATTCCCTATATAGTGCACTACTTTAGACCAGAGCCCTATAGAACCCTATTCCCTATATAGTGCACTACTTTAGACCAGAGCCCTATGGAACCCTATTCCATATATTGTGCACTACTTTAGACCAGAGCCCTATAGAACCCTATTCCCTATATAGTGCACTACTTTAGACCAGAGCCCTATAGAACCCTATTCCCTATATAGTGCACTACTTTAGACCAGAGCCCTATGGAACCCTATTCCCTATATAGTGCACTACTTTAGACCAGAGCCCTATAGAACCCTATTCCCTATATAGTGCACTACTTTAGACCAGAGCCCTATAGAACCCTATTCCCTATATAGTGCACTACTTTAGACCAGAGCCCTATGGAACCCTATTCCATATATAGTGCACTACTTTAGACCAGAGCCCTATAGAACCCTATTCCCTATATAGTGCACTACTTTAGACCAGAGCCCTATGGAACCCTATTCCCTATATAGTGCACTACTTTAGACCAGAGGCCTATGGAACCCTATTCCCTATATAGTGCACTACTTTAGCATGTCTTGGGGGTATGATATAAAATGCTAACCTCCCCTGTTATTGTAATGGTGAGTTGTTAGCATGTTTTGGGTATGATATAAAACGGTAACCTCCCCTGTTATTGTAATGGTGAGAGGTTAGCATGTCTTGGGGGTATAATATAAAATGCTAACCTCCCCTGTTATTGTAATGGTGAGAGGTTAGCATGTCTTGGGGGTATGATATAAAATGCTAACCTCCCCTGTTATTGTAATGGTGAGAGGTTAGCATGTCTTGGGGGTATGATATAAAATGCTAACCTCCCCTGTTATTGTAATGGTGAGAGGTTAGCATGTCTTGGGGGTATGATATAAAATGCTAACCTCCCCTGTTATTGTAATGGTGAGAGTAATGTAGAAATGTTAAGAAACATATTCTATTCTAATTTACATTAAAAGGGTCTTAAAAATTATACAATACATTTGTTACTATTCATTTCTATTGGGCACAGAATAATCTGTAACACAACCAAAACAAACAGCAAATGAATCCAAAAAGTTTGTAGAGTCACAGGCTTCATGTAATCATTGAGTGGTATGAATATTGGGACCAAATACTAAAATGGAAGGACTATGTACAAAAAAAGTGTTGTAACTTCTAAACGGTTCATCCGATATGGATGAAAATACCCTAAAATTAAAGCTGACCGTCTGCACTTTAACCTCATAGTTATTGTCTCATTTCAAATCCAAAGTGCTGGAATACAGAGGCAAAATAACTAAACACGTGTCGCCGTCCCTCTACTTTTGGAGCTCACTGTCTTTGTAGCTCTCTCCTACTCACCCGTACTTGTCGGCTAGTTCCTTAGCCTGCTCCTCCTGCACCTCTCTCTGGTCCGCCAGGTCTGCCTTGTTGCCCACCAACACCATGTCTGGGTTCTCACAGTACGCATTGGCCTGCAGCTGGCCTGAGGACAACATGGAACAGTTAGCATTGGCCTGCAGCTGGCCTGAGGACAACATGGAACAGTTAGCATTGGCCTGCAGCTGGCCTGAGGACAACATGGAACAGTTAGCATTGACCTGCAGCTAGCCTGGGGACAACAGTTAGCATTGGCCTGCAGATGGCCTGAGGACAACATGGAACAGTTAGCATTGGCCTGCAGCTGGCCTGAGGACAACATGGAACAGTTAGCATTGGCCTGCAGCTGGCCTGAGGACAACATGGAACAGTTAGCATTGGCCTGTAGCTGGCCTGAGGACAACATGGAACAGTTAGCATTGACCTGCAGCTAGCCTGGGGACAACAGTTAGCATTGGCCTGCAGCTGGCCTGAGGACAACATAGAACAGTTAGCATTGGCCTGCAGCTGGCCTGAGGACAACATAGAACAGTTAACATTGGCCTGCAGCTGGCCTGAGGACAACATAGAACAGTTAGCATTGGCCTGCATTGGAATACCTAGGATAGGATAAGTAATCCTTCTCACCCCCCTTTTAAGATTTAGATGCACTATTGTAAAGTGACTGTTCCACTGGATGTCATAAGGTGAATGCACCAATTTGTAAGTCGCTCTGGATAAGAGCGTCTGCTAAATGACTTAAATGTAAATGTAAATGCCTGCAGCTGGCCTGAGGACAACATGGAACAGTTAGCATTGGCCTGCAGCTGGCCTGAGGACAACATAGAACAGTTAGCATTGGCCTGCAGCTAGCCTGAGGACAACATGGAACAGTTAGCATTGGCCTGCAGCTAGCCTGGGGACAACAGTTAGCATTGGCCTGCAGCTGGCCTGAGGACAAAATAGAACAGTTAGCATTGGCTTGCAGCTGGCCTGAGGACAACATGGAACAGTTAGCATTGGCTTGCAGCTGGCCTGAGGACAACATAGAACAGTTAGCATTGGCCTGCAGCTTGCCTGAGGACAACATGGAACAGTTAGCATTGGCCTGCAGCTAGCCTGAGGACAACATGGAACAGTTAGCATTGGCCTGCAGTTTACATGTGAAGCGCTGTGGGCCCTCAGACTCATTACATGTGAAGCGCTGTGGGCCCTCAGACTCATTACATGTGAAGCTCTGTGGGCCCTCAGACTCATTACATGTGAAGCTCTGTGGGCCCTCAGACTCATTACATGTGAAGCTCTGTGGGCCCTCAGACTCATTACATGTGAAGCTCTGTGGGCCCTCAGACTCATTACATGTGAAGCTCTGTGGGCCCTCAGACTCATTACATGTGAAGCTCTGTGGGCCCTCAGACTCATTACATGTGAAGCTCTGTGGGCCCTCATACTCATTACATGTGAAGCGCTGTGGGCCCTCAGACTCATTACATGTGAAGCGCTGTGGGCCCTCAGACTCATTACATGTGAAGCGCTGTGGGCCCTCAGACTCATTACATGTGAAGCGCTGTGGGCCCTCAGACTCATTACATGTGAAGCGCTGTGGGCCCTCAGACTCATTACATGTGAGGCGCTGTGGGCCCTCATACTCATTACATGTGAAGCATTGTGGGAAAAATAACATCTTAGCTTCTTAATAAACAGCTCGTCTCTATGTTTTCTAAACGTCAAATCCATATCAATCCAAATGGCGAAGTAGGCGGGAACACGTTCGATTGGAGAATCATCTAATGAGTGAACATGTTCGATTGGAGAATCATCTACTGAGTGAACATGTGGTCCATCTGAATCATCTAATGAGTGAACATGTGGTCCATCTGAATCATCTAATGAGTGAACATGTAGTCCATCTGAATCATCTAATGAGTGAACATGTAGTCCATCTGAATCATCTAATGAGTGAACATGTGGTCCATCTGAATCATCTAATGAGTGAACATGTGGTCCATCTGAATCATCTAATGAGTGAACATGTGGTCCATCTGAATCATCTAATGAGTGAACATGTGGTCCATCTGAATCATCTAATGAGTGAACATGTGGTCCATCTGAATCATCTAATGACTGAACATGTGGTCCATCTGAATCATCTAATGAGTGAACATGTGGTCCCATCTGAATCATCTAATGAGTGAACATGTGGTCCATCTGAATCATTATTTAGAGAGTTTAAAACCAACATGTATTTGGTTTTATCCCATATTAAGCACACATTTTATATCAGCAAGGGATTCCTGCATAGCTATAAAATCTGACTGTAGTTTTGACACAGTCAGATCAACAGTCAGATCAACAGTCGGGGCAATAGTCAGATCAACAGTCGGGACAACAGTCAGATCAACAGTCAGATCAACAGTCAGATCAACAGTCAGATCAACAGTTGGGGCAACAGTCAGATCAACAGTCAGATCAACAGTCAGATCAACAGTCAGATCAACAGTCGGGGCAACAGTCAGATCAACAGTCGGGGCAACAGTCAGATCAACAACCGGGGCAACAGTCAGATCAACAGTCAGATCAACAGTCAGATCAATAGTCAGATCAACAGTCAGATCAACAGCCGGGGCAACAGTCAGATCAACAGTCAGATAAACAGTCAGATCAACAGTCGGGCAACAGTCAGATCAACAGTCGGGGCAACAGTCAGATCAACAACCGGGGCAACAGTCAGATCAACAGTCAGATCAACAGTCAGATCAACAGTCAGATCAACAGCCGGGGCAACAGTCAGATCAACAGTCAGATAAACAGTCAGATCAACAGTCGGGGCAACAGTCAGATCAACAGTCAGATCAACAGTCAGATAAACAGTCAGATCAACAGTCAGATCAACAGTCAGATAAACAGTCAGATCAACAGTCAGATAAACAGTCAGATCAACAGTCAGGGCAACAGTCAGATCAACAGTCGGGGCAACAGTCAGATCAACAGTCGGGGCAATAGTCAGATCAACAGTCAGATCAACAGTCAGATCAACAGTCAGATCAACAGTCAGATCAACAGTCAGATCAACAGTCAGATCAACAGTCTGATCAACAGTCGGGGCAACAGTCGGGGCAACAGTCGGGGCAACAGTCAGATCAACAGTCAGATCAACAGTCAGATCAACAGTCAGATCAACAGCCGGGGCAACAGTCAGATCAACAGTCAGATCAACAGTCAGATCAACAGTCAGATCAACAGCCCGGGCAACAGTCAGATCAACAGTCAGATCAACAGTCAGATAAACAGTCAGATCAACAGTCGGGGCAACAGTCAGATCAACAGTCGGGGCAACAGTCAGATCAACAGTCGGGGCAATAGTCAGATCAACAGTCAGATCAACAGTCGGGGCAATAGTCAGATCAACAGTCAGATCAATAGTCAGATCAACAGTCAGATCAACAGCCCGGGCAACAGTCAGATCAACAGTCGGGGCAACAGTCAGATCAACAGTCAGATCAACAGTCAGACCAACAGTCAGATAAACAGTCAGATCAACAGTCAGATCAACAGTCAGATCAACAGCCCGGGCAACAGTCAGATCAACAGTCAGATCAACAGTCAGATAAACAGTCAGATCAACAGACGGGGCAACAGTCAGATCAACAGTCAGATCAACAATCAGATCAACAGTCAGATCAACAGTCAGATCAACAGTCAGATCAACAGTCAGATCAACAGTCAGATCACCAGTCAGATAAACAGTCAGATCAACAGTCAGATAAACAGTCAGATCAACAGTCAGATCAACAGTCGGGGCAACAGTCAGATCAACAGTCAGATCAACAGTCAGATCAACAGTCAGATCAACAGTCAGATAAACAGTCAGATCAACAGTCGGGGCAACAGTCAGATCAACAGTCAGATCAACAGTCAGATCAACAGTCAGATAAACAGTCAGATCAACAGTCGGGGCAACAGTCAGATCAACAGTCGGGGCAACAGTCAGATCAACAGTCAGATCAACAGTCAGATCAACAGTCAGATCAACAGCCCGGGCAACAGTCAGATCAACAGTCAGATCAACAGTCAGATCAACAGCCCGGGCAACAGTCAGATCAACAGTCAGATAAACAGTCAGATCAACAGTCGGGGCAACAGTCAGATCAACAGTCAGATAAACAGTCAGATCAACAGTCAGATCAACAGTCAGATAAACAGTCAGATCAACAGTCGGGGCAACAGTCAGATAAACAGTCAGATAAACAGTCAGATCAACAGTCAGATCAACAGTCAGATAAACAGTCAGATAAACAGTCAGATCAACAGTCAGATAAACAGTCAGATCAACAGTCAGATCAACAGTCAGATCAACAGTCAGATCAACAGTCAGATAAACAGTCAGATAAACAGTCAGATCAACAGTCAGATCAACAGTCAGATAAACAGTCAGATCAACAGTCAGATCAACAATCAGATCAACAGTCAGATAAACAGTCAGATCAACAGTCAGATCAACAGTCAGATCAACAGTCAGATCAACACCCACATCAACAGTCGGGGCAACAGTCAGATCAACAGTCGGGGCAACAGTCAGATCAACAGTCAGATCAACAGTCAGATCAACAGTCAGATCAACAGTCGGGGCAATAGTCGGGGCAACAGTCGGGGCAACAGTCGGGGCAACAGTCAGATCAACAGTCAGATCAACAGTCAGATAAACAGTCAGATCAACAGTCAGATAAACAGTCAGATCAACAGTCAGATAAACAGTCAGATCAACAGTCAGATCAACAGTCAGATAAACAGTCAGATCAACAGTCAGATAAACAGTCAGATAAACAGTCAGATCAACAGTCAGATCAACAGTCAGATAAACAGTCAGATCAACAGTCAGATCAACAATCAGATCAACAGTCAGATAAACAGTCAGATCAACAGTCAGATCAACAGTCAGATCAACAGTCAGATCAACAGCCCGGGCAACAGTCAGATCAACAGTCAGATCAACAGTCAGATAAACAGTCAGATCAACAGTCGGGGCAACAGTCAGATCAACAGTTGGGGCAAAAGTCAGATCAACAGTCAGATCAACAGTCAGATCAACAGTCGGGGCAATAGTCGGGGCAACAGTCGGGGCAACAGTCGGGGCAACAGTCAGATCAACAGTCAGATCAACAGTCAGATCAACAGTCAGATCAACAGTCAGATCAACAGCCGGGGCAACAGTCAGATCAACAGTCAGATCAACAGTCAGATCAACAGCCCGGGCAACAGTCAGATCAATAGTCAGATCAACAGTCAGATAAACAGTCAGATCAACAGTCGGGGCAACAGTCAGATCAACAGTCGGGGCAACAGTCAGATCAACAGTCGGGGCAATAGTCAGATCAACAGTCAGATCAACAGTCGGGGCAATAGTCAGATCAACAGTCAGATCAATAGTCAGATCAACAGTCAGATCAACAGCCCGAGCAACAGTCAGATCAACAGTCGGGGCAACAGTCAGATCAACAGTCAGATCAACAGTCAGATCAACAGCCCGGGCAACAGTCAGATCAACAGTCAGATCAACAGTCAGATCAACAGTCGGGCAACAGTCAGATCAACAGTCAGATCAACAGTCAGATCAACAGTCAGATCAACAGTCGGGGCAACAGTCAGATCAACAGTCGGGGCAACAGTCAGATCAACAGTCAGATCAACAGTCAGATAAACAGTCAGATCAACAGTCAGATCAACAGTCAGATCAACAGTCAGATCAACAGTCGGGGCAATAGTCAGATCAACAGTCAGATAAACAGTCAGATCAACAGTCAGATCAACAGTCAGATAAACAGTCAGATCAACAGTCAGATCAATAGTCAGATCAACAGTCAGATCAACAGTCAGATCAACAGTCAGATCAACAGTCAGATCAACAGTCAGATCAACAGTCAGATCAATAGTCAGATCAACAGTCAGATCAACAGTCAGATCAATAGTCAGATCAACAGCCCGGGCAACAGTCAGATCAACAGTCGGGGCAATAGTCAGATCAACAGTCAGATCAACAGTCAGATCAACAGTCAGATCAACAGTCAGATCAACAGTCAGATCAACAGTCAGATCAACAGTCAGATCAACAGTCAGATCAACAGTCGGATCAACAGTCAGATCAACAGTCAGATCAACAGTCGGATCAACAGTCGGATCAACAGTCGGATCAACAGTCGGATCATAGATTAAGTTTCTGATTTTTTTAACAGATTGACCAATGGGGTTTATATAAATAGTGAAGAGAGCAGGTCCCAAAATGGATCCCTGTGGTACACCTTGATGTACTTCAAGAAATTCATACTTAACCCCATCAATCACGACGGCCTGAGTTCTGTCACTAAGAGAATCATGAAACCAAGAACAGGCGTCAGAACTCAGGCCTATCGAGGACAACTTGTTCAATAAAATGACACGATCAACAGTATCAAAATCCTTTTGACAGGTCTACAAACAAAGCAGAACATTTCATTTTGGTGTCTAAAGCATTGATAAGATCATTAACAACTAAAGTGGATGCTGTAATAGTGCTATGCCCAGGCCTAAACCCTGATTGGATGGTCAGGCCTAAACCCTGATTGGATGGTCAGGCCTAAACCCTGATGGGATGGTCAGGCCTAAACCCTGATTGGATGGTCAGGCCTAAACCCTGATTGGATGGTCAGACCTAAACCCTGATTGGATGGTCAGGCCTAAACCCTGATTGGTTTACATTCCATCAGTGTGATTAGAATACAGAATGCCACAGCTGCATACTACTACCCTGACATCCTGATGAAGGCAGCTTGCTGTCAAAACGTTGGCTAATTAATAAAAGTATTGTATCAGAGTAATACAGGGTGAGGATCACTTCTTTTCAAGTGTTTTGGACCACTGGACCGGGCCTTGCTAATGCTGGACTGGGCCTCGCTAAGGCTGGACTAGGCCTCGCTAACCTCGCTAACTCAAGTATGCGCCTCGCTTACTCAAGTATGGGACTCATTAACTCTGGACTGGGCCTCGCTAACCTCGCTAACTCAGGTCTGGGCCTCGCTAACTCTGGACTGGGCCTCGCTAACCTCGCTAACTCAGGTCTGGGCCTCGCTAACTCAGGTCTGGGCCTCGCTAACTCAGGACTGGGCCTCGCTAACTCAGGACTGGGCCTTGCTAAATTAGATCTGGGCCTCGCTAACTCAGGTCTGGGCCTCGCTAAATCTGGACTGGGCCTCGTTAACTCAGGTCTGCATTTTCCTTTCTCCCGAAAACAGTTTACTACTAACCTTTGCCTACTTCCGGTGCCCTCCCTCCAGGCCGAGCTCTAAGGATGATTACAGTATTGATTGATATTGATCCACTGAAGGACCTGTCTGCTCTTCCAATACCTCCTTAATTAAACTGTCTTCCTTTCAAATACCAGGACATCATTGTCAATAAGAATTTGTTATTAACTGGTTAAATAAAGGTCAGGGGGAAAACGTATTAAAAAAAAAAATCAATTGAATAAGCGAATTGACTGAATCCCCAACCCTGGCCTGGCCATGTTCTGTACCATTCAGGTTGAAGCATGCTGGTGTTTAGAAGAGATGTGTCTTGTAAAGTGATCTTGTGCAGCTCAATTGCTAGAGCCAATGGTAATGGGTTTGATTTCCGCTGGGGCCAATGGTCATGGGTTTGATTTCCGCTGGGGCCACCCATAAGAAAAATGTATCCACCCCTAAATTGCCTTGGATAAATGTGTCTGCTAAATGGCACATATATTATCTCAAGCCTGTGTGTGTGTGTGTGTGTGTGTGTGTGTGTGTGTGTGTGTGTGTGTGTGTGTGTGTGTGTGTGTGTGTGTGTGTGTGTGTGTGTGTGTGTGTGTGTGTGTGTGTGTGTGTGTGTGTGTGTGAACCTAGACCACAACATACTCATCCAGTTGCGGACGTTGAGAAAGCTCTGCTGGCTGGTGAGGTCAAACATGAGCAGGAAGCCCATGGCATCTCTGAAGAATGCTGTGGTCAGACTCCTGAACCTGGGAAGGGGGTGAGAGACGACAACAGATATTTATATATTTATATTATATATATTTACCAACGCCGTTCCAATTTAGAACCGGGATGGTGACCCAGGTCTCCAGTTTAAAATACCACTATTTTAACCAGGTTTGTTAGTAGGGAAATGTGGGACACCAATCGGCACTGGCTTTAGAGAAGGTTTGAGAATGGTGATGGCGACTGTTCAATGGGTTTCTGTACAGCTGATGTAAGAAGGGCTTTATAAATCTATTTTATTTATTTGATTGAGTGATGGCGACATCAGAGTTGTGGTTTCGATTCCCGCACGTGTCACGTATACTGGCTATATCTCTGTCAATGGTGACAGTTCATTAATTTAGTGTCTAATGCATTACCAAGATTGCCAGCTCTGCAAAGTGATTCAAGGCACAAATTCGTTATGATCTTTCAATTTAGAGAATTGCAAATCTCATTCTGGCAGAGAGAAGGCCCGGTCAGAAATTAAATGCGTTGATGTGTGTGTGTGTGTGTGTGTGTGTGTGTGTGTGTGTGTGTGTGTGTGTGTGTGTGTGTGTGTGTGTGTGTGTGTGTGTGTGTGTGTGTGTGTGTGTGTGTGTGTGTGTGTGTGTGTTGGTGTGTAACATAAACATTACATAATACATACTGATGAGTCATCAAACTATGAGTCAAAGCTTGATAAATGGACTGGCAGCCTTGAATCAACCGTTGCCTCCCAGTGTGTTTATTGTCTCTGATAGCAGAACACTTCTTGAATGCATTCCAAATGACACACTATTCCCTATATAGTGCACTACTTTAGACCAGAGCCCTATGGAACCCTATTCCCTATATAGTGCACTACTTTAGACCAGAGCCCTATGGAACCCTATTCCCTATATCAGGGCTGCCCAACCCTCCTCCTGGAGATCTACTGTCCTGTGTGTTTTCAGTCCAACCCTAATTTAACACACCAGATTCTACTAATTAGCTGTTCAAAAAGATCTTAACTAGCTGAATCAGATATGCTAAATTAGGGTTGGACTGAACCTACAGGACAGTAGATCTCCAGGAAGAGGGTTGGACTGAAAACCTACAGGACAGTAGATCTCCAGGAAGAGGGTTGGACTGAAAACCTACAGGACAGTAGATCTCCAGGAAGAGGGTTGGACTGAAAACCTACAGGACGGTAGATCTCCAGGAAGAGGGTTGGACTGAACCTACAGGACAGTAGATCTCCAGGAAGAGGGTTGGACTGAAAACCTACAGGACAGTAGATCTCCAGGAAGAGGGTTGGACTGAAAACCTACAGGACAGAAGATCTCCAGGAAGAGGGTTGGACTGAAAACCTACAGGACAGTAGATCTCCAGGAAGAGGGTTGGACTGAACCTACAGGACAGTAGATCTCCAGGAAGAGGGTTGGACTGAAAACCTACAGGACAGTAGATCTCCAGGAAGAGGGTTGGACTGAAAACCTACAGGACAGAAGATCTCCAGGAAGAGGGTTGGACTGAAAACCTACAGGACGGTAGATCTCCAGGAAGAGGGTTGGACAGAAAACCTACAGGACGGTAGATCTCCAGGAAGAGGGTTGGACTGAAAACCTACAGGACGGTAGATCTCCAGGAAGAGGGTTGGACTGAAAACCTACAGGACGGTAGATCTTCAGGAAGAGGGTTGGACTGAAAACCTACAGGATGGTAGATCTCCAGGAAGAGGGTTGGACTGAAAACCTACAGGACGGTAGATCTCCAGGAAGAGGGTTGGACTGAAAACCTACAGGACGGTAGATCTCCAGGAAGAGGGTTGGACTGAAAATCTACAGGACAGTAGATCTCCAGGAAGAGGGTTGGACTGAAAACCCAACGTAGCCAACTTTTCCTCCGAGAAAACGGCTTGAAATATTACCGATCAAAAGATATGACCCAGAAGACCCAAAAACGCTACGCTTTTTTCACTTTCTATCTGCATTGGCGGGCCGCATTTTACATTCATCAAGCATATCGCGGGTTCTTCTAAAACTAGAGCTTGAGATATACTGTCACGCCTTGGTCATAGTGTTTTGTGTTTCGTTATATATTTGGTCAGGCCAGGGTGTGACAGGGGTTTATTTTGTGGTATTTCGTATTGGGGTTTTGTAGTTATTGGGATTGCGGCTGAGTAGGGGTGTTGCATAGGTTTGGCTGCCTGAGGCGGTTCTCAATCAGAGTCAGGTGATTCTCGTTGTCTCTGATTGGGAACCGTATTTAGGTAGTCGGGGTTCACTGTGTATTTCGTGGGTGATTGTTCCTGTCTCTGTGTAGTGTTCACCAGATAGGCTGTAATTAGGTTTCACGTTCCGTTTGTTGTTTTGTATTATTTAAGTTATTTCATGTATCGTCATTTCTCTTCATTAAAGACATGAGTAACCACCACGCTGCATTTCGGTCCGACTCTCTTTCAACAAACGAAGAACGCTGTTACAGAATCACCCACCATACACGGACCGAGTGGCGTGGTAACAGGCAGCGACAGCAGGAGCAGCAAAAGGAGGATGAATTATTCGGGGAATGGACATGGGAAGACGTGTTGGATGGTAAAGGTTGTTACACTTGGGAGGAGATACTGGCCGGAAGAGATCGCCTCCCATGGGAACAGGTGGAGGCACTAAGGAGAGCAGAGGCAGCAGGAGATAGGAGCCGACGATACGAGGGAACACGGTTGGCAAGGAAGCCAGAAAAGCAGCCCAAAAAAAATGTTGGGGGTTGGCTTACAGGGAGTATGGCTATGCCAGGTAGGAGACCTGCGCAAACTCCCTGTGCTTACCGGGGGGCTAAAGAGACCGGGCAGGCACCGTGTTATGCTATGGAGCGCACGGTGTTTCCAGTGCGGGTGCATAGCCTGGTGCGGTTCATACCAGCCCTTCGTATTGGCCGGGCTAGAGTGGACATCGAGCCAGGTAAGGTTGGGCAGGCTCGGTGCTCAAGAGCTCCAGTGCGCCTGCACGGTCCGGTCTATCCAGAACCACCTCCACATCCCAGCCCTCCGGTAGCAGCTCCCCGCACCAGGCTTCCTGTGCGTGTCCTCGGTTCAGTACCACCAGTGCCAGCACCACGCATCAGGCCTACAGTGCGCCTCGCCTCTCCTGTGCTGTCGGAGTCTCCCGCCTCTCCAGCGCTGTCGGAGCCTTTCTCCTCTCCTGCGCTACCGGAGTCTCCTGTCTGTTCAGCGCAGTCAGAGCTGTCAGCCTGCATGGAGCAGCCAGAACTGTCAGTCTGCATGAAGCAGCCAGAGATGTCAGTCTGCATGAAGCAGCCAGAGCTGCCAGTCCGCAAAGAGCTGCCAGTCTGCAAGGAGCTGCCAGTCTGCAAGGAGCTGCCAGTCTGCAAGGTGCTGCCAGCCTGCATGGAGCAGTCAGAGCTGTCAGTCTGTATGAAGCAGCCAGAGCTGTCAGTCTGCATGAAGCAGCCAGAGCTGTCAGTCTGCAAAGAGCTGCCAGTCTGCAAGGAGCTGTCAGTCTGCAAGGAGCTGTCAGTCTGCAGGGAGCTGTCAGCCTGCATGGAGCAGCCAGAGCTGTCAGTCTGCAAGGAGCTTTCAGACTGCAAGGAGCTGCCAGTCTGCAAGGAGCTGCCAGTCTGCAAGGAGCTGTCAGTCTGCATGGAGCAGCCAGAGCTGTCAGTCTGCATAGAGCAGCTAGATCCGCCAGTCAGCCATGATCTTCCAGATCTGCTAGTCAACCAGAATCTTCCAGATCCGCCAGCCAGCCAGGATCTACCGGAGCCTACTACCTGCCTGAGCTTCATCTCAGTACTGGGCTTCCTCTCAGTACTGGGCTTCCTCTCAGTACTGGGCTTTCTCTCAGTACTGGGCTTTCTCTCAGTTCCGGGCTGCCCCTCAGTTCCGGGCTGCCCCTCAGTCCTGAGCTGCCCCTCAGTCCTGAGCTGCCCCTCAGTCCCGAGCTTCCCCTCAGTCCCGAGCTGCCTCAGTCCCGAGCTGCCCCTCAGTCCCGAGCTGCCCCTCAGTCACGAGCTGCTCCTCAGATCTGTGGGGTTCTGGGTGAGGACTATTAGGCCATGGTCGGCGGCGAGTGTGGATTATCCCAGGACGCGAAGGGGAGGAACTATGACATTAATGGAGTGGGGGCCACGTCCCGAGCCGGAGCCGCCACCATGGACAGACGCCCACCCGGACACTCGCTATGGTTTTGACTTGCGTCTGGAAGTCCGCACCTTAGGGGGGAGGTTCTGTCACGCCTTGGTCATAGTGTTTTGTGTTTCGTTATATATTTGTTCAGGCCAGGGTGTGACATGGGTTTATTTTGTGGTATTTCGTATTGGGGTTTTGTGGTTATTGGGATTGCGGCTGAGTAGGGGTGTTGCATAGGTTTGGCTGCCTGAGACGGTTCTCAATCAGAGTCAGGTGATTCTCGTTGTCTCTGATTGGGAACCGTATTTAGGTAGCCGGGGTTCACTTTGTATTTCGTGGGTGATTGTTCCTGTCTCTGTGTAGTTTCACCAGATAGGCTGTAATTAGGTTTCACGTTCCGTTTGTTGTTTTGTATTATTTAAGTTATTTCATGTATCGTCATTTCTCTTCATTAAAGACATGAGTAACCACCACGCTGCATTTCGGTCCGACTCTCTTTCAACAAACGAAGAACGCCGTTACATATACAGTGGTTGAACAAAACATCAAGCTACAAAACTGAATGGCAGCAGTGGTTTCACCAATGATTTAATGTTAAGCGAAGCTTAGGTAAGATAGGGTAGTCGTAGGAATACCCTATCTTTATAATGCATTATAGGCACATTTGTAACATTTTATGAGCTACATTTAAATGCATTAGGATGCAGTTCCAGTACCTCTCCTGTCCAGCTGTATCCCAGAGCTGGAGGTGAACTTTAAAGGTCTTCCCTGTGGTTCCATTGGGGCCCGACGCTGTGTACACCTGAAACACACACGGGCACACACAGTGTGAGAAGCACACACCGACACACACAGTGTGAGAAGCACACACCGACACACACAGTGTGAGAAGCACACACCGACACACACACAGTGTGAGAAGCACACACCGACACACACACAGTGTGAGAAGCACACACCGACACACACAGTGTGAGAAGCACACACCGACACACACACAGTGTGAGAAGCACACACCGACACACACAGTGTGAGAAGCACACACCGACACACACACAGTGTGAGAAGCACACACCGACACACACACAGTGTGAGAAGCACACACACACACACAGTGTGAGAAGCACACACCGACACACACAGTGTGAGAAGCACACACCGACACACACAGTGTGAGAAGCACACACCGACACACACAGTGTGAGAAGCACACACCGACACACACAGTGTGAGAAGCACACACCGACACACACACAGTGTGAGAAGCACACACCGACAATAGGGAGAATGGGAGAATAGGGACATGGGAGAATAGGGACATGTGAGAATAGGAGCATGGGAGAATAGGAGCATGGGAGAATAGGGACATGGAAGAATAGGAGCATGGGAGAATAGGAGCATGGGAGAATAGGAACATGGGAGAATAGGAGCATGGGAGAATAGGAGCATGGGAGAATAGGAACATGGGAGAATAGGAACATGGGAGAATAGGAGCATGGGAGAATAGGGACATGGGAGAATAGGAGCATGGGAGAATAGGAGCATGGGAGAATAGGAACATGGGAGAATAGGAGCATGGGAGAATAGGAGCATGGGAGAATAGGAACATGGGAGAATAGGAACATGGGAGAATAGGAGCATGGGAGAATAGGAACATGGGAGAATAGGAGCATGGGAGAATAGGAACATGGGAGAATAGGAGCATGGGAGAATAGGAACATGGGAGAATAGGAGCATGGGAGAATAGGAGCATGGGAGAATAGGAGCATGGGAGAATAGGAGCATGGGAGAATAGGAGCATGGGAGAATAGGAGCATGGGAGAATAGGAGCATGGGAGAATAGGAACATGGGAGAATAGGAGCATGGGAGAATAGGAGCATGGGAGAATAGGAGCATGGGAGAATAGGAGCATGGGAGAATAGGAACATGGGAGAATAGGAACATGGGAGAATAGGGACATGGGAGAATAGGAGCATGGGAGAATAGGAGCATGGGAGAATAGGAACATGGGAGAATAGGAACATGGGAGAATAGGAGCATGGGAGAATAGGGACATGGGAGAATAGGAGCATGGGAGAATAGGAGCATGGGAGAATAGGAGCATGGGAGAATAGGAACATGGGAGAATAGGAGCATGGGAGAATAGGAGCATGGGAGAATAGGAGCATGGGAGAATAGGAACATGGGAGAATAGGAACATGGGAGAATAGGAACATGGGAGAATAGGAACATGGGAGAATAGGAGCATGGGAGAATAGGGACATGGGAGAATAGGAGCATGGGAGAATAGGAGCATGGGAGAATAGGAGCATGGGAGAATAGGAACATGGGAGAATAGGAACATGGGAGAATAGGAGCATGGGAGAATAGGAACATGGGAGAATAGGAGCATGGGAGGATAGGAGCATGGGAGAATAGGAGCATGGGAGAATAGGAGCATGGGAGAATAGGGACATGGGAGAATAGGAGCATGGGAGAATAGGGACATGGGAGAATAGGAACATGGGAGAATAGGAGCATGGGAGAATAGGAGCATGGGAGAATAGGAGCATGGGAGAATAGGAGCATGGGAGAATAGGAGCATGGGAGAATAGGAGCATGGGAGAATAGGAGCATGGGAGAATAGGGACATGGGAGAATAGGAACACTGTGCAGTGGTGAGGGAAGGAAAATCGACTAAATATTGACTAAAATTCCTTTTCTTTCCATTTGCCTACTTTTGGCCCTATGAGCACTAGAGATAACATTTGCACTAGTAATAACATGCTTTAGTGACCACGAGCCCAACGTTTCCCAAACTAGGTCCTCGGGACCCCCCCTAACATTACACAGCTGATTGAAATTATCATAGCTTGATGATTAGTTGATTATGTTTTATTTATTTATTTCACCTTTATTTAACCAGGTAGGCTAGTTGAGAACAAGTTCTCATTTACAACTGCGACCTGGCCAAGATAAAGCAAAGCAGTGTGAACAGACAGCAACACAGAGTTACACATGGAGTAAACAATAAACAAGTCAATAACACAGTAGAATTAAATAAAAAAAAGAGTCTATATACATTGTGTGCAAAATGCGGGGAGGTAGGCGAATAATTACAATTTAGCAGATTAACACTGGAGTGATAAATGATCAGATGGTCATGTACAGGTAGAGATATTGGAGTGCAAAAGAGCAGAAAAGTAAATAAATATAAACAGTATGGGGATGAGGTAGATAAATTGGGTGGGCTATTTACCGATGGACTATGTACAGCTGCAGCGATCGGTTAGTTGCTCAGATAGCAGATGTTTGAAGTTGGTGAGGGAGATTAAAATCTCCAACTTCAGCGATTTTTGCAATTCGTTAGAATCGGCTGTGCAGTGTTAAGGCAGAAAAAAATTAAGTACACACCTTTGTACTTTATGGTACTAAACACACCTTGGTACATTATGGTACTAAACACACCTTGGTACTTTATGGTACTAAACACACCTTTGTACTTTATGGTACTAAACACACCTTTGTACTTTATGGTACTAAACACACCTTTGTACTTTATGGTACTAAACACACCTTGGTACTTTATGGTACTAAACACACCTTGGTACTTTATGGTACTAAACACACCTTGGTACTTTATGGTACTAAACACACCTTTGTACTTTATGGTACTAAACACACCTTGGTACTTTATGGTACTAAACACACCTTGGTACTTTATGGTACTAAACACACCTTGGTACTTTATGGTACTAAACACACCTTGGTACATTATGGTACTAAACACACCTTGGTACTTTATGGTACTAAACACACCTTGGTACTTTATGGTACTAAACACACCTTGGTACTTTATGGTACTAAACACACCTTGGTACATTATGGTACTAAACACACCTTGGTACATTATGGTACTAAACACACCTTGGTATATTATGGTACTAAACACACCTTGGTACATTATGGTACTAAACACACCTTGGTACTTTATGGTACTAAACACACCTTGGTACTTTATGGTACTAAACACACCTTGGTACATGATGGTACTAAACACACCTTGGTACATTATGGTACTAAACACACCTTGGTACATGATGGTACTAAACACAACTTGGTACATTATGGTACTAAACACACCTTGGTACATGATGGTACTAAACACACCTTGGTGTTCCCGAGGACCAAGTTTGGGAAACCTTGCCTGAACAGTGGATGTTTTTACATGTATTTCGCATTCATGGACATTACAAAGAGATATTGTCAAAGGGATATTTGTCTAGCTGTACTACTGTCATCGGCATGGCCGATTAATTAGAGACGATCTCAAGTTTTCATAACCACCGGTAATGTCACGATCGTCGTAGTGAGAAGACCAAAGCGCAGAATACATATTTTTAATGTAAGACGAATGAACACAGAGTACACTAAACAAACTAACAAGACGAACGTGACCGCTATCAACACTGAGTGCAAACATGCAACTATCACATAGACAATAACCCACAAACCAAACTGGAAAATGCCAACCTAAGTAGGATCCCCAATCAGAGACAACGATAAACAGCTGCCTCTGATTGGGATCCAATCCAGGCCACCATAGACCTACAATATGTCTAGACTAGACACACACCTTGACAAACAAAAACACTAGATGAGACAGAAACACACATGCCACCCTCGTCACACCCTGACCTAACCAAAATAATAAAGAAAAACAAAGAATACTAAGGTCAGGGCGTGACAGGTAATCCGCCTTTTTGGACTCCGATTACATTACATTACATTGCATTACATTACATTACATTACATTACATTATGGCCGATTACATTACATTACCTTATGGCCCATTACATTACATTACATTATGGCCGATTACATTACATTATGGCCCATTACATTACATTACATTATGGCCCATTACATTACATTACATTATGGCCGATTACATTACATTACATTACATTATGGCCGATTACATTACATTACATTATGGCCGATTACATTACATTACATTATGGCCCATTACATTACATTACATTATGGCCCATTACATTACATTACATTATGGCCGATTACATTACATTACATTACATTACATTATGGCCGATTACATTACATTACATTACATTACATTATGGCCGATTACATTACATTACATTACATTATGGCCCATTACATTACATTACATTACATTACATTACATTACATTATGGCCCATTACATTATGGCCGATTACATTACATTACATTACATTATGGCCGATTACATTACATTATGGCCCATTACATTACATTACATTATGGCCCATTACATTACATTACATTACATTACATTACATTATGGCCGATTACATTGCATTACATTACATTACATTACATTACATTATGGCCGATTACATTGCATTACATTACATTACATTACATTACATTACATTATGGCCGATTACATTACATTACATTATGGCCGATTACATTGCATTACATTACATTACATTACATTACATTACATTACATTATGGCCGATTACATTGCATTACATTACATTACATTACATTACATTATGGCCGATTACATTACATTACATTATGGCCCATTACATTACATTACATTACATTACATTACATTACATTATGGCCCATTACATTGCATTACATTACATTACATTACATTATGGCCGATTACATTACATTACATTACATTACATTACATTATGACCCATTACATTACATTACATTACATTATGGCCCATTACATTACATTACATTACATTGCATTACATTATGGCCCATTACATTACATTACATTATGGCCCATTACATTACATTACATTATGGCCCATTACATTACATTACATTACATTGCATTACATTATGGCCCATTACATTACATTACATTATGACCCATTACATTACATTATGGCCGATTACATTACATTACATTATGGCCCATTACATTACATTACATTATGGCCCATTACATTGCATTACATTATGGCCCATTACATTACATTACATTATGGACCATTACATTGCATTACATTATGGCCGATTACATTGCATTACATTACATTACATTACATTACATTACATTATGGCCCATTACATTACATTACATTACATTACATTATGGCCCATTACATTACATTACATTATGGCCCATTACATTACATTACATTACATTACATTACATTACATTATGGCCCATTACATTACATTACATTACATTACATTACATTACACTATGGCCCATTACATTACATTGCATTACATTATGGCCCATTACATTACATTGCATTACATTACATTACATTATGGCCGATTACATTACATTACATTATGGTCCATTACATTACATTACATTATGGCCGATTACATTGCATTACATTACATTATGGCCCATTACATTACATTACATTATGGCCCATTACATTACATTATGGCCCATTACATTACATTATGGCCCATTACATTACATTACATTATGGCCCATTACATTACATTACATTATGGTCCATTACATTACATTACATTATGGCCGATTACATTGCATTACATTACATTATGGCCCATTACATTACATTATGGCCCATTACATTACATTATGGCCCATTGCATTACATTACATTATGGCCCATTACATTACATTACATTATGGCCCATTACATTACATTGCATTACATTATGGCCCATTACATTACATTATGGCCGATTACATTACATTACATTATGGCCGATTACATTACATTACATTACATTACATTATGGCCGATTACATTACATTACATTATGGCCCATTACATTACATTACATTACATTATGGCCGATTACATTACATTACATTGCATTACATTATGGCCCATTACATTACATTACATTACATTACATTACATTATGGCCCATTACATTACATTACATTACATTATGGCCCATTACATTACATTACATTATGGCCCATTACATTACATTGCATTACATTATGGCCCATTACATTACATTACATTACATTATGGCCGATTACATTACATTACATTATGGCCGATTACATTACATTACATTACATTACATTATGGCCGATTACATTACATTACATTACATTATGTCCGATTACATTACATTACATTGCATTACATTATGGCCAATTACATTACATTACATTACATTATGGCCCATTACATTACATTACATTACATTATGGCCCATTACATTACATTACATTATGGCCCATTACATTACATTACATTATGGCCGATTACATTGCATTACATTACATTATGGCCCATTACATTGCATTACATTACATTATGGCCCATTACATTACATTACATTATGGCCCATTACATTGCATTACATTACATTATGGCCCATTACATTACATTACATTATGGCCGATTACATTACATTACATTATGGCCCATTACATTACATTACATTACATTATGGCCCATTACATTACATTGCATTACATTATGGCCCATTACATTACATTACATTACATTATGGCCCATTACATTACATTGCATTACATTATGGCCCATTACATTACATTACATTACATTATGGCCGATTACATTACATTACATTATGGCCGATTACATTACATTACATTACATTACATTATGGCCGATTACATTACATTACATTACATTACATTATGTCCGATTACATTACATTACATTGCATTACATTATGGCCAATTACATTACATTACATTACATTATGGCCCATTACATTACATTACATTACATTATGGCCCATTACATTACATTACATTATGGCCCATTACATTACATTACATTACATTACATTATGGCCCATTACATTACATTACATTACATTATGGCCGATTACATTGCATTACATTACATTATGGCCCATTACATTGCATTACATTACATTATGGCCCATTACATTACATTACATTACATTATGGCCCATTACATTGCATTACATTACATTATGGCCCATTACATTACATTACATTATGGCCGATTACATTACATTACATTATGGCCCATTACATTACATTACATTACATTACATTACATTATGGCCCATTACATTACATTACATTACATTATGGCCCATTACATTACATTACATTACATTATGGCCCATTACATTACATTACATTATGGCCCATTACATTGCATTGCATTACATTACATTATGGCCGATTACATTATTACATTACATTACATTACATTATGACCGATTATATTACATTACATTACATTATGGCCGATTACATTACATTACATTACATTATGGCCCATTACATTGCATTGCATTACATTACATTACATTACATTATGGCCCATTACATTGCATTGCATTGCATTACATTATGGCCCATTGCATTACATTACATTACATTACATTATGGCCCATTACATTACATTACATTACATTATGACCGATTATATTACATTACATTACATTATGGCCGATTACATTACATTACATTACATTATGGCCCATTACATTACATTACATTATGGCCGATTACATTACATTACATTACATTACATTATGACCGATTATATTACATTACATTACATTATGGCCGATTATATTACATTACATTACATTATGGCCGATTACATTGCATTGCATTATATTACATTATGGCCGATTACAGTACATTACATTACATTATGGCCGATTACATTACATTACATTACATTATGACCCATTACATTACATTACATTATGACCCATTACATTACATTACATTACAATACATTACATTGCATTACATTAGATTATGGCCGATTACATTACATTACATTACATTATGGCCCATTACATTACATTACATTACATTACATTATGACCGATTATATTACATTACATTACATTATGGCCGATTATATTACATTACATTACATTATGGCCGATTACATTGCATTGCATTACATTACATTATGGCCGATTACAGTACATTACATTACATTATGGCCGATTACATTACATTACATTACATTACATTATGACCGATTATATTACATTACATTATGGCCGATTATATTACATTACATTACATTATGGCCGATTACATTGCATTGCATTACATTACATTATGGCCGATTACAGTACATTACATTACATTATGGCCGATTACATTACATTACATTACATTATGACCCATTACATTACATTACATTATGACCCATTACATTACATTACATTACAATACATTACATTGCATTACATTAGATTATGGCCGATTACATTACATTACATTACATTACATTATGGCCGATTACATTACATTACATTATGGCCCATTACATTACATTACATTACATTACATTATGGCCCATTACATTGCATTACATTACATTACATTATGGCCGATTACATTACATTACATTACATTACATTACATTACATTATGACCCATTACATTACATTACATTACATTATGGCCCATTACATTACATTACATTACATTACATTACATTGCATTACATTATGGCCCATTACATTACATTACATTATGGCCCATTACATTACATTACATTACATTGCATTACATTATGGCCCATTACATTACATTACATTATGACCCATTACATTACATTATGGCCGATTACATTACATTACATTATGGCCCATTACATTACATTACATTATGGCCCATTACATTGCATTACATTATGGCCCATTACATTACATTACATTATGGCCCATTACATTGCATTACATTATGGCCGATTACATTGCATTACATTACATTACATTACATTACATTACGGCCCATTACATTACATTACATTACATTACATTATGGCCCATTACATTACATTACATTACATTACATTATGGCCCATTACATTACATTACATTACATTATGGCCCATTAATAATTTACATTACATTACATTACATTACATTACATTATGGCCCATTACATTACATTACATTACATTATGGCCCATTACATTACATTGCATTACATTATGGCCCATTACATTACATTACATTATGGCCGATTACATTGCATTACATTACATTATGGCCCATTACATTACATTACATTATGGCCCATTACATTACATTATGGCCCATTACATTACATTATGGCCCATTACATTACATTACATTATGGCCCATTACATTACATTACATTATGGTCCATTACATTACATTACATTATGGCCGATTACATTGCATTACATTACATTACATTATGGCCCATTACATTACATTACATTACATTATGGCCCATTACATTACATTACATTACATTATGGCCCATTACATTACATTACATTACATTATGGCCGATTACATTGCATTACATTACATTATGGCCCATTACATTGCATTACATTACATTATGGCCCATTACATTACATTACATTACATTATGGCCCATTACATTGCATTACATTACATTATGGCCCATTACATTACATTACATTATGGCCGATTACATTACATTACATTATGGCCCATTACATTACATTACATTACATTATGGCCCATTACATTGCATTACATTACATTATGGCCCATTACATTACATTACATTATGGCCGATTACATTACATTACATTATGGCCCATTACATTACATTACGTTACATTATGACCGATTATATTACATTACATTACATTATGGCCCATTACATTACATTACATTATGGCCCATTACATTGCATTGCATTACATTACATTACATTATGGCCCATTACATTGCATTACATTACATTATGGCCCATTACATTACATTACATTATGGCCGATTACATTACATTACATTATGGCCCATTACATTACATTACGTTACATTATGACCGATTATATTACATTACATTACATTATGGCCCATTACATTACATTACATTATGGCCCATTACATTGCATTGCATTACATTACATTATGGCCGATTACATTACATTACATTACGTTACATTATGACCGATTATATTACATTACATTACATTATGGCCGATTACATTGCATTGCATTGCATTACATTATGGCCCATTGCATTACATTACATTACATTACATTACATTACATTACATTACATTATGACCGATTATATTACATTACATTACATTATGGCCGATTACATTACATTACATTACATTATGGCCCATTACATTACATTACATTATGGCCGATTACATTACATTACATTATGACCGATTATATTACATTACATTACATTATGGCCGATTACATTGCATTGCATTACATTACATTATGGCCGATTACAGTACATTACATTACATTATGGCCGATTACATTACATTACATTACATTATGACCCATTACATTACATTACATTATGACCCATTACATTACATTACATTACAATACATTACATTGCATTACATTAGATTATGGCCGATTACATTACATTACATTACATTACATTACATTATGGCCGATTACATTACATTACATTATGGCCCATTACATTACATTACATTACATTACATTACATTATGGCCCATTACATTGCATTACATTACATTACATTACATTATGGCCCATTACATTACATTACATTGCATTACATTATGGCCCATTACATTACATTACATTACATTATGGCCCATTACATTACATTACATTATGGCCCATTACATTACATTACATTACATTACATTGCATTACATTATGGCCCATTACATTACATTACATTATGACCCATTACATTACATTATGGCCGATTACATTACATTACATTATGGCCCATTACATTACATTACATTATGGCCCATTACATTGCATTACATTATGGCCCATTACATTACATTACATTATGGCCCATTACATTGCATTACATTATGGCCGATTACATTGCATTACATTACATTACATTACATTACGGCCCATTACATTACATTACATTACATTACATTACATTACATTACATTATGGCCCATTACATTACATTACATTACATTACATTATGGCCCATTACATTACATTACATTACATTATGGCCCATTACATTACATTACATTACATTATGGCCCATTACATTACATTACATTATGGCCCATTACATTACATTGCATTACATTATGGCCCATTACATTACATTGCATTACATTACATTACATTATGGCCGATTACATTACATTACATTATGGTCCATTACATTACATTACATTATGGCCGATTACATTGCATTACATTACATTATGGCCCATTACATTACATTACATTATGGCCCATTACATTACATTATGGCCCATTACATTACATTATGGCCCATTACATTACATTACATTATGGCCCATTACATTACATTACATTATGGTCCATTACATTATGGCCGATTACATTGCATTACATTACATTATGGCCCATTACATTACATTACATTATGGCCCATTACATTACATTATGGCCCATTACATTACATTATGGCCCATTGCATTACATTACATTATGGCCCATTACATTACATTACATTATGGCCCATTACATTACACTGCATTACATTATGGCCCATTACATTACATTACATTATGGCCGATTACATTACATTACATTATGGCCGATTACATTACATTACATTACATTATGGCCGATTACATTACATTATGGCCCATTACATTACATTACATTACATTATGGCCGATTACATTACATTACATTGCATTACATTATGGCCCATTACATTACATTACATTACATTACATTATGGCCCATTACATTACATTACATTACATTATGGCCCATTACATTACATTACATTATGGCCCATTACATTACATTGCATTACATTATGGCCCATTACATTACATTACATTACATTATGGCCGATTACATTACATTACATTATGGCCGATTACATTACATTACATTACATTATGGCCGATTACATTACATTACATTACATTACATTATGGCCGATTACATTACATTACATTGCATTACATTATGGCCAATTACATTACATTACATTACATTATGGCCCATTACATTACATTACATTACATTATGGCCCATTACATTACATTACATTATGGCCCATTACATTACATTACATTACATTATGGCCCATTACATTACATTACATTACATTATGGCCGATTACATTGCATTACATTACATTATGGCCCATTACATTGCATTACATTACATTATGGCCCATTACATTACATTACATTACATTATGGCCCATTACATTGTATTACATTACATTATGGCCCATTACATTACATTACATTATGGCCGATTACATTACATTACATTATGGCCCATTACATTACATTACATTACATTACATTACATTATGGCCCATTACATTACATTACATTACATTATGGCCCATTACATTACATTATATTACATTATGGCCCATTACATTACATTACATTATGGCCCATTACATTGCATTGCATTACATTACATTATGGCCGATTATATTACATTACATTACATTATGGCCGATTACATTACATTACATTACATTATGGCCCATTACATTGCATTGCATTACATTACATTACATTACATTATGGCCCATTACATTGCATTGCATTACATTACATTATGGCCCATTGCATTACATTACATTACATTACATTACATTATGGCCCATTACATTACATTACATTACATTACATTATGACCGATTATATTACATTACATTACATTATGGCCGATTACATTACATTACATTACATTATGGCCCATTACATTACATTACATTATGGCCCATTACATTACATTACATTATGGCCGATTACATTACATTACATTATGACCGATTATATTACATTACATTACATTATGGCCGATTACATTGCATTGCATTACATTACATTATGGCCGATTACAGTACATTACATTACATTATGGCCGATTACATTACATTACATTACATTATGACCCATTACATTACATTACATTACATTATGACCGATTATATTACATTACATTACATTATGGCCGATTACATTACATTACATTACATTATGGCCCATTACATTACATTACATTATGGCCCATTACATTACATTACATTATGGCCGATTACATTACATTACATTATGACCGATTATATTACATTACATAATGGCCGATTACATTGCATTGCATTACATTACATTATGGCCGATTACAGTACATTACATTACATTATGGCCGATTACATTACATTACATTACATTACATTATGGCCGATTACATTGCAATCCACGAGGAGACCTCGGGGCAGGCTTGAACACCTGTTACGCGAATGCAGCGCTACAAAGGGACCTCGTGGCTGCAATGAGCCAAGGATAAGTTGCTAGCTAGCATTAAACTTGACTTATGAAAAAACAAACAATATTCACATAATCACTAGTTAACTACACATGATTGATGATATTACTAGGTTAACTAGCTTGTCCTGCGTTGCATATAATCAATGCGGTGCCTGTTAATTTATCATCAAATCTCAGCCTACTTCAACTTCCCCAAACGGGGGTGATTTAACAAAAACACATTTGCGAAAAAAAAAACCCACAATCAATGCAGAAATGTACCAAACCATAAACATCAACGCCTTTCTTAAAATCAATACACAGAAGTATATTTTTTGAAACCTGCATATTTAGTTAAATGAAATGCATGTTAGCAGGCAACATTAACTAGGGAAATTGTGTCACTTCTCTTGCGTTCTGTGCAAGCAGAGTTGGGGTATATGCAGCAGTTTGGGCCGCCTGGCTCGTTGAGAACTGTGTGAAGACCATTTCTTCCTAACAAAGACCGTAATTCATTTGCCCGAAATGTACATAATTATGACATAACATTGAAGGTTGTTACAATGTAACAGGAATATTTAGACTTATGGATTCCACCCCTTAGATAAAATACGGAACGGTTCCGTATTTCACTGAAAGAATAAATGTTTAGTTTTTGAAATTATCGTTTCCTGATTTGACCATATTAATCACCTAAGGCTCGTATTTCTGTGTGTTTATTATATTATAATTAAGTCTATGATTTGATATTTGATAGAGCAGTCTGACTGAGCGGTGGTAGGAAGCAGCAGGCTCGTAAGCATTCATTCAAACAGCACTTTACTGCGTTTGCCAGCAGCTCTTAGCAATGCTTGAAGCACAGCTCTGTTTATGACTTCAAGCCTATCAACTCCAGAGATTAGGCTGGCAATACTAAAGTGCCTATAAGAACATCCAATAGTCAAAGGAATATGAAATACAAATGGTATAGAGAGAAATAGTCCTATAATAACTACAACCTAAAACTTCTTACCTGGGAATATTGAAGACTCGTGTTAAAAGGAACCATCAGTTTTCATATGTTCTCATGTTCTGAGCAAGGAACTGAAACGTTAGCTTTCTTACATGGCACATATTGCACTTTTACTTTCTTCTCCAACACTTTGTTTTTGCATTATTTAAACCAAATTGAACATGTTTCATTATTTATTTGAGACAAAATTGATTTTATTTATTTTTTATTTTTTTATTTTACCTTTATTTAACCAGGCAAGTCAGTTAAGAACATATTCTTATTTTCAATGACGGCCTGGGAACAGTGGGTTAACTGCCTGTTCAGGGGCAGAACGACAGATTTGTACCTTGTCAGCTCGGGGGTTTGAACTCGCAACCTTCCGGTTACTAGTCCATGTATGTATTATGTATTATGTAAAGTTAAAACAAAAGTGTTCATTGTTCATTCAATATTGTTGTAATTGTCATTATTGCAAAAATAGCAATAAATATCAGCCGATTAATCCGAATCATAATCGGTCGACCTCTAATTATAACCCATGTGCTGTGGTCTGTGTCTGTCTGCAGGAGATGCATCAATGAGCTATCATCAAGCCATCACTGAGGTACTGTACGCAAAAGCAGCGTCATTATCCACTTTACTTTACAGGATATGTCTCGTTGGTGGTCCTACTGGTTGATGTATACCAGATTACGTCTCATCGATGGTCCTACTGGTTGATGTATACCAGATTACGTCTCATTGGTGGTCCTACTGGTTGATGTATACCAGATTACGTCTCATTGGTGGTCCTACTGGTTGATGTATACCAGATTACGTCTCATTGATGGTCCTACTGGTTGATGTATACCAGATTAAGTCTCATTGATGGTCCTACTGGTTGATGTATACCAGATTACGTCTCATTGGTGGTCCTACTGGTTGATGTATACCAGATTACGTCTCATTGGTGGTCCTACTGGTTGATGTATACCAGATTACGTCTCATTGATGGTCCTACTGGTTGATGTATACCAGATTATGTCTCATTGATGGTCCTACTGGTTGATGTATACCAGATTACGTCTCATTGATGGTCCTACTGGTTGATGTATACCAGATTACGTCTCATTGATGGTCCTACTGGTTGATGTATACCAGATTATGTCTCATTGGTGGTCCTACTGGTTGATGTATACCAGATTACGTCTCATTGATGGTCCTACTGGTTGATGTATACCAGATTACGTCACATTGGCTGTCCTACTGGTTGATGTATACCAGATTACGTCTCATTGATGGTCCGACTGGTTGATGTATACCAGATTACGTCTCATTGGTGGTCCTACTGGTTGATGTATACCAGATTATGTCTCATTGATGGTCCGACTGGTTGATGTATACCAGATTACATCTCATTGATGGTCCTACTGGTTGATGTATACCAGATTACGTCTCATTGATGGTCCTACTGGTTGATGTATACCAGATTACGTCTCATTGATGGTCCTACTGGTTGATGTATACCAGATTACGTCTCATTGGTGGTCCTACTGGTTGATGTATACCAGATTATGTCTCATTGATGGTCCTACTGGTTGATGTATACCAGATTACGTCTCATTGGTGGTCCTACTGGTTGATGTATACCAGATTACGTCTCATTGGTGGTCCTACTGGTTGATGTATACCAGATTACGTCTCATTGGTGGTCCTACTGGTTGATGTATACCAGTTTACGTCTCATTGATGGTCCTACTGGTTGATGTATACCAGATTACGTCTCATTGGTGGTCCTACTGGTTGATGTATACCAGATTACGTCTCATTGGTGGTCCTACTGGTTGATGTATACCAGATTACGTCTCATTGGTGGTCCTACTGGTTGATGTATACCAGATTACGTCTCATTGATGGTCCTACTGGTTGATGTATACCAGATTACATCTCGTTGATGGTCCGACTGGTTGATGTATACCAGATTACGTCTCATTGGTGGTCCTACTGGTTGATGTATACCAGATTACGTCTCATTGGTGGTCCTACTGGTTGATGTATACCAGATTACGTCTCATTGATGGTCCTACTGGTTGATGTATACCAGATTATGTCTCATTGATGGTCCTACTGGTTGATGTATACCAGATTACGTCTCATTGATGGTCCTACTGGTTGATGTATACCAGATTACGTCTCATTGATGGTCCTACTGGTTGATGTATACCAGATTATGTCTCATTGGTGGTCCTACTGGTTGATGTATACCAGATTACGTCTCATTGATGGTCCTACTGGTTGATGTATACCAGATTACGTCTCATTGGCTGTCCTACTGGTTGATGTATACCAGATTACGTCTCATTGATGGTCCGACTGGTTGATGTATACCAGATTACGTCTCATTGGTGGTCCTACTGGTTGATGTATACCAGATTATGTCTCATTGATGGTCCGACTGGTTGATGTATACCAGATTACATCTCATTGATGGTCCTACTGGTTGATGTATACCAGATTACGTCTCATTGATGGTCCTACTGGTTGATGTATACCAGATTACGTCTCATTGATGGTCCTACTGGTTGATGTATACCAGATTACGTCTCATTGGTGGTCCTACTGGTTGATGTATACCAGATTATGTCTCATTGATGGTCCTACTGGTTGATGTATACCAGATTACGTCTCATTGGTGGTCCTACTGGTTGATGTATACCAGATTACGTCTCATTGGTGGTCCTACTGGTTGATGTATACCAGATTACGTCTCATTGGTGGTCCTACTGGTTGATGTATACCAGTTTACGTCTCATTGATGGTCCTACTGGTTGATGTATACCAGATTACGTCTCATTGGTGGTCCTACTGGTTGATGTATACCAGATTACGTCTCATTGGTGGTCCTACTGGTTGATGTATACCAGATTACGTCTCATTGGTGGTCCTACTGGTTGATGTATACCAGATTACGTCTCATTGATGGTCCTACTGGTTGATGTATACCAGATTACATCTCGTTGGTGGTCCTACTGGTTGATGTATACCAGATTACATCTCATTGGTGGTCCTACTGGTTGATGTATACCAGATTACATCTCATTGGTGGTCCTACTGGTTGATGTATACCAGATTACGTCTCATTGATGGTCCTACTGGTTGATGTATACCAGATTACATCTCGTTGGTGGTCCTACTGGTTGATGTATACCAGATTACGTCTCATTGGCTGTCCTACTGGTTGATGTATACTAGATTACGTCTCATTGGTGGTCCTACTGGTTGATGTATACCAGATTACGTCTCATTGGCTGTCCTACTGGTTGATGTATACTAGATTACATCTCATTGGTGGTCCTACTGGTTGATGTATACCAGATTACATCTCGTTGGTGGTCCTACTGGTTGATGTATACCAGATTACATCTCATTGGTGGTCCTACTGGTTGATGTATACCAGATTACGTCTCATTGATGGTCCTACTGGTTGATGTATACCAGATTACGTCTCATTGGCTGTCCTACTGGTTGATGATTACTAGATTACGTCTCATTGGTGGTCCTACTGGTTGATGTATACCAGATTACGTCTCATTGGTGGTCCTACTGGTTGATGTATACCAGATTACGTCTCATTGGTGGTCCTACTGGTTGATGTATACCAGATTACGTCTCATTGGCTGTCCTACTGGTTGATGTATACTAGATTACGTCTCATTGGTGGTCCTACTGGTTGATGTATACCAGATTACGTCTCATTGATGGTCCTACTGGTTGATGTATACCAGATTACGTCTCATTGATTGTCCTACTGGTTGATGTATACCAGATTACATCTCATTGATGGTCCTACTGGTTGATGTATACCAGATTATGTCTCATTGGTGGTCCTACTGGTTGATGTATACCAGATTACGTCTCATTGGATGTCCTACTGGTTGATGTATACCAGATTACGTCTCATTGATGGTCCGACTGGTTGATGTATACCAGATTACGTCTCATTGGTGGTCCTACTGGTTGATGTATACCAGATTACGTCTCATTGGCTGTCCTACTGGTTGATGTATACCAGATTACGTCTCATTGATGGTCCGACTGGTTGATGTATACCAGATTACGTCTCATTGATGGTCCTACTGGTTGATGTATACCAGATTACGTCTCATTGATGGTCCTACTGGTTGATGTATACCAGATTACGTCTCATTGGTGGTCCTACTGGTTGATGTATACCAGATTACGTCTCATTGGTGGTCCTACTGGTTGATGTATACCAGATTACATCTCATTGGTGGTCCTACTGGTTGATGTATACCAGATTACGTCTCATTGATGGTCCTACTGGTTGATGTATACCAGATTACGTCTCATTGATGGTCCGACTGGTTGATGTATACCAGATTACGTCTCATTGATGGTCCGACTGGTTGATGTATACCAGATTACGTCTCATTGATGGTCCTACTGGTTGATGTATACCAGATTACGTCTCATTGGTGGTCCTACTGGTTGATGTATACCAGATTACGTCTCATTGATGGTCCTACTGGTTGATGTATACCAGATTACGTCTCATTGGTGGTCCTACTGGTTGATGTATACCAGATTATGTCTCATTGATGGTCCTACTGGTTGATGTATACCAGATTACGTCTCATTGATGGTCCTACTGGTTGATGTATACCAGATTACGTCTCATTGATGGTCCTACTGGTTGATGTATACCAGATTACGTCTCATTGGTGGTCCTACTGGTTGATGTATACCAGATTACGTCTCATTGGTGGTCCTACTGGTTGATGTATACCAGATTACGTCTCATTGATGGTCCTACTGGTTGATGTATACCAGATTACGTCTCATTGATGGTCCTACTGGTTGATGTATACCAGATTACGTCTCATTGGTGGTCCTACTGGTTGATGTATACCAGATTATGTCTCATTGATGGTCCTACTGGTTGATGTATACCAGATTACGTCTCATTGATGGTCCTACTGGTTGATGTATACCAGATTACATCTCATTGTTGGTCCTACTGGTTGATGTATACCAGATTACGTCTCATTGATGGTCCTACTGGTTGATCTACCCTTCCCCTCCTCTTAGAGGTTAATCCTCTCCCATTAATTCAACTATACAGCTACCTTCCTCTCCCCTGGCCATCTCTAAACAGCCCAGTACCTCAGTTTAACACGGATGAATCTAAGAGAAAGCGACTGGCTGCAAACCGATTCTCCACGCTCCACCCTCCCTGCCCTAAAACAGCAACCTCTCGTTTTGAAAAAGGCATAGATATGTCAGAAACATTTATTATACTGTCGAAATGTACTATAAAGTGTACATAGGATAATTCTGGTCATGAAGTCAGTCTCGTCCAAAAATGAGATTTGTGAGATAGGAAAAAATGTTATGCAACGTAATGAAGAGTACCGTAATGAAGAGTACCGTAATGTAATGAAGAGTACCGTAATGAAGAGTACCGTAACGTAATGAAGAGTACCGTAATGAAGAGTACCGTAATGTAATGAAGAGTACCGTAATGTAATGAAGAGTACCGTAATGAAGAGTACCGTAATGAAGAGTACCGTAATGTAATGAAGAGTACCGTAATGTAATGAAGAGTACCATAATGTAATGAAGAGTACCGTAATGAAGAGTACCGTAATGAAGAGTACCATAATGTAATGAAGAGTACCGTAATGAAGAGTACCATAATGAAGAGTACCATAATGAAGAGTACCATAATGTAATGAAGAGTACCATAACGTAATGAAGAGTACCATAATGAAGAGTACCATAACGTAATGAAGAGTACCGTAATGAAGAGTACCGTAATGTAATGAAGAGTACCGTAATGAAGAGTACCGTAATGTAATGAAGAGTACCATAATGAAGAGTACCGTAATGTAATGAAGAGTACCATAACGTAATGAAGAGTACCGTCATGTAATGAAGAGTACCATAATGAAGAGTACCGTAATGTAATGAAGAGTACCGTAATGTAATGAAGAGTACCATAATGTAATGAAGAGTACCATAATGTAATGAAGAGTACCGTAATGTAATGAAGAGTACCATAATGTAATGAAGAGTACCATAATGTAATGAAGAGTACCGTAATGTAATGAAGAGTACCGTAATGAAGAGTACCGTAATGTAATGAAGAGTACCATAATGAAGAGTACCATAACGTAATGAAGAGTACCGTAATGTAATGAAGAGTACCATAACGTAATGAAGAGTACCGTAATGAAGAGTACCATAATGAAGAGTACCATAACGTAATGAAGAGTACCATAATGAAGAGTACCATAACGTAATGAAGAGTACCATAATGAAGAGTACCATAACGTAATGAAGAGTACCATAATGAAGAGTACCATAATGAAGAGTACCATAATGTAATGAAGTACCATAATGTAATGAAGAGTACCGTAATGTAATGAAGAGTACCGTAATGTAATGAAGGGTACCGTAATGTAATGAAGTGTACCATAATGTAATGAAGAGTACCATAATGAAGAGTACCATAATGTAATGAAGAGTACCATAATGTAATGAAGAGTACCGTAACGTAATGAAGAGTACCGTAATGTAATGAAGAGTACCATAATGTAATGAAGAGTACCGTAATGAAGAGTACCGTAATGAAGAGTACCGTAATGTAATGAAGAGTACCATAACGTAATGAAGAGTACCATAATGAAGAGTACCATAATGAAGAGTACCATAACGTAATGAAGAGTACCATAACGTAATGAAGAGTACCGTAATGTAATGAAGAGTACCGTAATGAAGAGTACCGTAACGTAATGAAGAGTACCATAATGAAGAGTACCATAATGAAGAGTACCATAACGTAATGAAGAGTACCATAACGTAATGAAGAGTACCATAATGAAGAGTACCATAATGAAGAGTACCATAACGTAATGAAGAGTACCATAACGTAATGAAGAGTACCGTAATGTAATGAAGAGTACCGTAATGAAGAGTACCGTAACGTAATGAAGAGTACCATAACGTAATGAAGAGTACCATAACGTAATGAAGAGTACCATAACGTAATGAAGAGTACCATAACGTAATGAAGAGTACCGTAATGAAGAGTACCATAACGTAATGAAGAGTACCGTAATGAAGAGTACCGTAATGTAATGAAGAGTACCATAACGTAATGAAGAGTACCATAATGTAATGAAGAGTACCGTAATGAAGAGTACCATAACGTAATGAAGAGTACCATAACGTAATGAAGAGTACCGTAATGTAATGAAGAGTACCATAACGTAATGAAGAGTACCGTAATGTAATGAAGAGTACCGTAATGTAATGAAGAGTACCGTAATGAAGAGTACCGTAATGTAATGAAGAGTACCATAATGAAGAGTACCATAACGTAATGAAGAGTACCATAACGTAATGAAGAGTACCATAACGTAATGAAGAGTACCGTAATGAAGAGTACCGTAATGAAGAGTACCGTAATGAAGAGTACCGCAATGAAGAGTACCGCAATGAAGAGTACCGCAATGAAGAGTACCGCAATGAAGAGTACCGTAATGAAGAGTACCGTAATGAAGAGTACCGTAATGAAGAGTACCGTAATGAAGAGTACCGCAATGAAGAGTACCGCAATGAAGAGTACCGTAATGAAGAGTACCGTAATGAAGAGTACCGCAATGAAGAGTACTGCAATGAAGAGTACCGTAATGAAGAGTACCGTAATGAAGAGTACCGTAATGAAGAGTACCGCAATGAAGAGTACCGTAATGAAGAGTACCGTAATGTAATGAAGAGTACCATAATGAAGAGTACCGTAATGAAGAGTACCATAACGTAATGAAGAGTACCATAATGAAGAGTACCGTAATGAAGAGTACCATAACGTAATGAAGAGTACCATAATCAAGAGTACCGTAATGTAATGAAGAGTACCATAACGTAATGAAGAGTACCGTCATGAAGAGTACCGTAATGTAATGAAGAGTACCGTAACGTAATGAAACTACTGTAATGAAGAGTACCGTAATGAAGAGTACCGTAATGAAGAGTACCGTAATGAAGACTACTGTAATGAAGAGTACTGTAATGTAATGAAGAGTACTGTAATGAAGAGTACTGTAATGAAGAGTACCGTAATGTAATGAAGAGTACCGTAATGTAATGAAGAGTACCGTAATGAAGAGTACCGTAATGTAATGAAGAGTACCGTAATGAAGAGTACCGTAATGTAATGAAGAGTACCGTAACATAATGAAGAGTACCGTAATGTAATGAAGAGTACCGTAACATAATGAAGAGTACCGTAATGTAATGAAGGGTGTCGTAATGAATAGTACCGTAATGAAGAGTACCATAATGAAGAGTACTGTAACATAATGAAGAGTACTGTAATGAAGAGTACCGTAATGTAATGAAGAGTACTGTAATGAAGAGTACCGTAATGAAGAGTACCGTAATGAAGACTACTGTAATGTAATGAAGAGTACTGTACTGTAATGAAGACTACTGTAATGAAGAGTACTGTAATGTAATGAAGACTACTGTAATGAAGAGTACTGTAATGTAATGAAGAGTACCGTAACTTAATGAAGAGTACCATAATGAAGAGTACCGTAACTTAATGAAGAGTACCGTAACATAATGAAGAGTACCATGCCGTAATGAAGAGTACCGTAACTTAATGAAGAGTACCGTAACATAATGAAGAGTACCGTAATGTAATGAAGAGTACCGTAACTTAATGAAGAGTACCGTAATGAAGAGTACCGTAACATAATGAAGAATACCATGCCGTAATGAAGAGTACCGTAACATAATGATGAATACCGTAATGAAGAGTACCGTAACTTAATGAAGAGTACCGTAACATAATGAAGAGTACCATGCCGTAATGAAGTGTACCGTAACTTAATGAAGAGTACCGTAACATAATGAAGAGTACCGTAATGTAATGAAGAGTACCGTAACTTAATGAAGAGTACCGTAACTTAATGAAGAGTACCGTAACGTAATGAAGTGTACCGTAACTTAATGAAGAGTACCGTAACATAATGAAGAGTACCGTAATGTAATGAAGAGTACTGTAACATAATGAAGAGTACCGTAATGTAATGAAGAGTACCGTAATGAAGAGTACCGTAATGAAGAGTACCGTAATGAAGAGTACCGTCATGAAGAGTACCGTCATGAAGAGTACCGTAATGTAATGAAGAGTACCGTAACTTAATGAAGAGTACCGTAACATAATGAAGAGTACCGTAATGTAATGAAGAGTACTGTAACATAATGAAGAGTACCGTAATGTAATGAAGAGTACCGTAATGAAGAGTACCGTAATGAAGAGTACCGTAATGTAATGAAGAGTACCGTAATGAAGAGTACCGTCATGAAGAGTACCGTCATGAAGAGTACCGTAATGTAATGAAGAGTACCGTAACATAATGAAGAGTACCGTTATGTAATGAAGAGTACCGTAATGTAATGAAGAGTACCGTAACATAATGAAGAGTACCGTAACGTAATGAAGAGTACCGTAACGTAAAGAAGAGTACCGTAATGTAATGAAGAGTACCGTAACATAATGAAGAGTACCGTAACGTAATGAAGAGTACCGTAATGTAATGAAGAGTACCGTAATGAAGAGTACCGTAATGTAATGAAGAGTACCGTAACATAATGAAGAGTACCGTAATGTAATGAAGAGTACCGTAACATAATGAAGAGTACCGTAATGTAATGAAGGGTGTCGTAATGAATAGTACCGTAATGAAGAGTACCATAATGAAGAGTACTGTAACATAATGAAGAGTACTGTAATGAAGAGTACCGTAATGTAATGAAGAGTACTGTAATGAAGAGTACCGTAATGAAGAGTACCGTAATGAAGACTACTGTAATGTAATGAAGAGTACTGTACTGTAATGAAGACTACTGTAATGAAGAGTACTGTAATGTAATGAAGACTACTGTAATGAAGAGTACTGTAATGTAATGAAGAGTACCGTAACTTAATGAAGAGTACCATAATGAAGAGTACCGTAACTTAATGAAGAGTACCGTAACATAATGAAGAGTACCATGCCGTAATGAAGAGTACCGTAACTTAATGAAGAGTACCGTAACATAATGAAGAGTACCGTAATGTAATGAAGAGTACCGTAACTTAATGAAGAGTACCGTAATGAAGAGTACCGTAACATAATGAAGAATACCATGCCGTAATGAAGAGTACCGTAACATAATGATGAATACCGTAATGAAGAGTACCGTAACTTAATGAAGAGTACCGTAACATAATGAAGAGTACCATGCCGTAATGAAGTGTACCGTAACTTAATGAAGAGTACCGTAACATAATGAAGAGTACCGTAATGTAATGAAGAGTACCGTAACTTAATGAAGAGTACCGTAACTTAATGAAGAGTACCGTAACGTAATGAAGTGTACCGTAACTTAATGAAGAGTACCGTAACATAATGAAGAGTACCGTAATGTAATGAAGAGTACTGTAACATAATGAAGAGTACCGTAATGTAATGAAGAGTACCGTAATGAAGAGTACCGTAATGTAATGAAGAGTACCGTAATGTAATGAAGAGTACCGTAATGTAATGAAGAGTACCGTAATGAAGAGTACCGTAATGAAGAGTACCGTCATGAAGAGTACCGTCATGAAGAGTACCGTAATGTAATGAAGAGTACCGTAACATAATGAAGAGTACCGTAATGTAATGAAGAGTACCGTAATGTAATGAAGAGTACCGTAATGTAATGAAGAGTACCGTAACATAATGAAGAGTACCGTAACATAATGAAGAGTACCGTAATGTAATGAAGAGTACCGTAATGTAATGAAGAGTACCGTAATGAAGAGTACCGTAATGTAATGAAGAGTACCGTAACTTAATGAAGAGTACCGTAACTTAATGAAGAGTACCGTAACGTAATGAAGAGTACCGTAACTCAATGAAGAGTACCGTAACATAATGAAGAGTACCGTAACGTAATGAAGAGTACCGTAACTTAATGAAGAATACCGTAACATAATGAAGAGTACCGTAACTTAATGAAGAGTACCGTAACTTAATGAAGAGTACCGTAACGTAATGAAGAGTACCGTAACTTAATGAAGAGTACCGTAACATAATGAAGAGTACCGTAATGTAATGAAGAGTACTGTAACATAATGAAGAGTACCGTAATGTAATGAAGAGTACCGTAATGAAGAGTACCGTAATGTAATGAAGAGTACCGTAATGAAGAGTACCGTCATGAAGAGTACCGTCATGAAGAGTACCGTAATGTAATGAAGAGTACCGTAACATAATGAAGAGTACCGTTATGTAATGAAGAGTACCGTAATGTAATGAAGAGTACCGTAACATAATGAAGAGTACCGTAACGTAATGAAGAGTACCGTAACGTAAAGAAGAGTACCGTAATGTAATGAAGAGTACCGTAATGTAATGAAGAGTCCCGTAATGAAGAGTACCGTCATGAAGAGTACCGTAATGTAATGAAGAGTACCGTAATGTAATGAAGAGTCCCGTAATGAAGAGTACCGTCATGAAGAGTACCGTCATGAAGAGTACCGTAATGTAATGAAGAGTACCGTAATGTAATGAAGAGTACCGTAATGTAATGAAGAGTACCGTAACGTAAAGAAGAGTACCGTAATGTAATGAAGAGTACCGTAACATAATGAAGAGTACCGTAACATAATGAAGAGTACCGTAATGTAATGAAGAGTACCGTAATGAAGAGTACCGTAATGAAGAGTACCGTAATGTAATGAAGAGTACCGTAATGAAGAGTACCGTCATGAAGAGTACCGTCATGAAGAGTACCGTAATGTAATGAAGAGTACCGTAATGTAATGAAGAGTACTGTAATGTAATGAAGAGTACCGTAATGTAATGAAGAGTACCGTCATGAAGAGTACCATAATGTAATGAAGAGTACCGTAATGAAGAGTACCATAATGAAGAGTACCATAATGTAATGAAGAGTACCGTAATGAAGAGTACCGTAATGTAATGAAGAGTACCGTAATGTAATGAAGAGTACCATAATGAAGAGTACCATAATGAAGAGTACCATAATGTAATGAAGAGTACCGTAATGAAGAGTACCATAATGAAGAGTACCATAATGTAATGAAGAGTACCGTAATGAAGAGTACCGTAATGTAATGAAGAGTACCGTAATGTAATGAAGAGTACCGTAATGTAATGAAGAGTACCGTAATGTAATGAAGAGTACCATAATGTAATGAAGAGTACCGTAATGAAGAGTACCATAATGAAGAGTACCATAATGTAATGAAGAGTACCGTAATGAAGAGTACCATAATGAAGAGTACCATAATGTAATGAAGAGTACCATAATGAAGAGTACCGTAATGTAATGAAGAGTACCGTAATGTAATGAAGAGTACCGTAATGTAATGAAGAGTACCGTAATGAAGAGTACCGTAATGAAGAGTACCGTCATGAAGAGTACCGTCATGAAGAGTACCGTAATGTAATGAAGAGTACCGTAACATAATGAAGAGTACCGTAATGTAATGAAGAGTACCGTAATGTAATGAAGAGTACCGTAACATAATGAAGAGTACCATAACATAATGAAGAGTACCGTAATGTAATGAAGAGTACCGTAATGAAGAGTACCGTAATGTAATGAAGAGTACCGTAATGTAATGAAGAGTACCGTAATGTAATGAAGAGTACCATAATGTAATGAAGAGTACCGTAATGAAGAGTACCATAATGAAGAGTACCATAATGTAATGAAGAGTACCGTAATGAAGAGTACCGTAATGTAATGAAGAGTACCATAATGTAATGAAGAGTACCGTAATGAAGAGTACCGTAATGAAGAGTACCGTAATGTAATGAAGAGTACCGTAATGAAGAGTACCATAATGAAGAGTACCATAATGTAATGAAGAGTACCGTAATGAAGAGTACCGTAATGTAATGAAGAGTACCGTAATGTAATGAAGAGTACCGTAATGAAGAGTACCGTAATGTAATGAAGAGTACCGTAATGAAGAGTACCGTAATGAAGAGTACCATAATGTAATGAAGAGTAGCGTCTGTAGTCTGTAGCCTCTAATCTGTAGCCTCTAATCTGTAGCCTCTAACCTGTAGCCTCTAGCCTGTAGTCTGTAGCCTGTAGTCTGTATCCTGTAGTCTGTATCCTGTAGTCTGTAGTCTGTAGCCTGTAGTCTGTATCCTGTAGTCTGTTGCCTTTAGGCTGTAGTCTGTAGCCTGTAGTCTGTTGCCTTTAGGCTGTAGTCTGTAGTCTGCAGCCTGTGGCCTGAAGCCTGGTGCCTATAGCCTGTGCCTGGTGCCTGAAGCCTGGTGCCTCTAGCCTGAAGCCTGGTGCCTCTAGCCTGAAGCCTGGTGCCTCTAGCCCGAAGCCTGGTGCCACTAGCCTGAAGCCTGGTGCCACTAGCCTGAAGCCTGGTGCCACTAGCCTGAAGCCTGGTGCCTCTAGCCTGAAGCCTGGTGCCTCTAGCCCGAAGCCTGGTGCCACTAGCCTGAAGCCTGGTGCCACTAGCCTGAAGCCGGTACCCTGAAGCCTGTTCCTAGTAGCTGATGTTGTCAGCTCAGCAACCATGAATTCTAAAATACACCGTGGATAGTGGAATGAGGCTGATCAAAATGAGCAACTGTAGGAAACTATGTGAATTCTATTATGCTTACTGTATGAAATTAAAGCGAGCATTCAGACCGGCCTTACTGATTGAGCTATTCAGACCAGCCTTACTGACTGAGCTATTCAGACCAGCCTTACTAACTGAGCTATTCAGACCAGCCTTACTAACTGAGCTATTCAGACCAGCCTTACAGACTGAACTATTCAGACCAGCCTTACTGATTGAGCTATTCAGACCAGCCTTACTGACTGAGCTATTCAGACTAGCCTTACTAATTGAGCTATTCAGACTAGCCTTACTAATTGAGCTATTCAGACCAGCCTTACTGACTGAGCTATTCAGACCAGCCTTACTAATTGAGCTATTCAGACCAGCCTTACTGACTGAACTATTCAGACCAGCCTTATTGACTGAGCTATTCAGACCAGCCTTACTGACTGAACTATTTAGACCAGCCTTACGAACTGAGCTATTCAGACCAGCCTTACTGACTGAGCTATTCAGACTAGCCTTACTAATTGAGCTATTCAGACTAGCCTTACTAATTGAGCTATTCAGACCAGCCTTACTAATTGAGCTATTCAGACCAGCCTTACTGACTGAACTATTCAGACCAGCCTTACTGACTGAACTATTTAGACCAGCCTTACTGACTGAACTATTCAGACCAGCCTTACTGACTGAGCTATTCAGACCAGCCTTACTAATTGAGCTATTCAGACCAGCCTTACTGACTGAACTACTCAGACCAGCCTTACTGACTGAGCTATTCAGACCAGCCTTACTGACTGAACTATTTAGACCAGCCTTACTAACTGAGCTATTCAGACCAGCCTTAGTGATTGAGCTATTCAGACCAGCCTTACTGACTGAGCTATTCAGACCAGCCGTACTGACTGAGCTATTCAGACCAGCCTTAATGATTGAGCTATTCAGACCAGCCTTACTGACTGAGCTATTCAGACCAGCCTTACTGACTGAACTATTCAGACCAGCCTTACTGACTGAACTATTCAGACCAGCCTTACTGACTGAGCTATTCAGACCAGCCTTACTGACTGAACTATTCAGACCAGCCTTACTGACTGAACTATTCAGACCAGCCTTACTGACTGAACTATTCAGACCAGTCTTACTGACTGAGCTATTCAGACCAGCCTTAGTGACTGAACTATTTAGACCAGCCTTACTAACTGAGCTATTCAGACCAGCCTTAGTGACTGAGCTATTCCGACCAGCCTTACTGACTGAACTAGTCAGATCAGCCTTAGTGACTGAACTATTCAGACCAGCCTTAGTGACTGAGCTATTCAGACCAGCCTTAGTGACTGAGCTATTCAGACCAGCCTTACTGACTGAACTATTCAGACCAGCCTTACTGACTGAGCTATTCAGACCAGCCTTACTGACTGAGCTATTCAGACCAGCCTTACTAACTGAGCTATTCAGACCAGCCTTACTGATTGAGCTATTCAGACCAGCCTTACTGACTGAGCTATTCAGACCAGTCTTACTGACTGAGCTAAACTACATGAGGATACTCACCACTCTCTTTACTTTTGTAGGAAGGAAAGGAAGGAAGGAAGGAAGGAAGGAAGGAAGGAAGGAAGGAAGGAAGGAAGGAAGGAAGGAAGGAAGGAAGGAAAGGAGGATACACACCACTCTTTTGTGTGTGTGTGTGTGCGTGCGTGCGTGCGTGCGTGCGTGCGTGCGTGCGTGCGTGTGTGTGTGTGTGTGTGTGTGTAACATTACTCACCACTCTCTTTTCCCTGAAGTCTATTCCCACTGTGGTGATGAACTTGGGGTTGAACTTGTTGTCCGTGTATCTATAGATGAAAGTGGTATTAATATAATACTAATCTAATGAAACATATAATAACTGGTTGTCTGCGGACCTGTAAGATACGATAAGATAGTACTTTATTAATCCCCTGTGAGTCTTTCTGGGTAGTATCTAAGAGTGATTACAGCTGTGAGTCTTTCTGGGTAGTATCTAAGAGTGATTACAGCTGTGAGTCTTTCTGGGTAGTATCTAAGAGTGATTACAGCTGTGAGTCTTTCTGGGTAGTATCTAAGAGCGATTACAGCTGTGAGTCTTTCTGGGTATGTCTCTAAGAGCGATTACAGCTGTGAGTCTTTCTGGGTAAGTCTCTAAGAGCGATTACAGCTGTGAGTCTTGCTGGGTAAGTCTCTAAGAGTGATTACAGCTGTGAGTCTTTCTGGGTAAGTCTCTAAGAGCGATTACAGCTGTGAGTCTTTCTGGGTAGTATCTAAGAGCGATTACAGCTGTGAGTCTTTCTGGGTATGTCTCTAAGAGCGATTACAGCTGTGAGTCTTTCTGGGTAAGTCTCTAAGAGCGATTACAGCTGTGAGTCTTGCTGGGTAAGTCTCTAAGAGCGATTACAGCTGTGAGTCTTTCTGGGTAAGTCTCTAAGAGCGATTACAGCTGTGAGTCTTTCTGGGTAAGTCTCTAAGAGCGATTACAGCTGTGAGTCTTTCTGGGTAAGTCTCTAAGAGCGATTACAGCTGTGAGTCTTTCTGGGTAAGTCTCTAAGAGCGATTACAGCTGTGAGTCTTTCTGGGTAAGTCTCCAAGAGCGATTACAGCTGTGAGTCTTTCTGGGTAAGTCTCTAAGAGCGATTACAGCTGTGAGTCTTTCTGGGTAAGTCTCTAAGAGCGATTACAGCTGTGAGTCTTTCTGGGTAAGTCTCTAAGAGCGATTACAGCTGTGAGCCTTTCTGGGTAAGTCTCTAAGAGCGATTACAGCTGTGAGTCTTTCTGGGTAAGTCTCTAAGAGAAATTACAGCTGTGAGTCTTTCTGAGTAAGTCTCTAAGAGCGATTACAGCTGTAAGTCTTTCTGGGTAAGTCTCTAAGAGCGATTACAGCTGTGAGTCTTTCTGGGTAAGTCTCTAAGAGCAATTACAGCTGTGAGTCTTTCTGGGTAAGTCTCTAAGAGCGATTACAGCTGTGAGTCTTTCTGGGTAAGTCTCTAAGAGCGATTCCAGCTGTGAGTCTTTCTGGGTAAGTCTCTAAGAGCGATTACAGCTGTGAGTCTTTCTGGGTAAGTCTCTAAGAGTGATTACAGCTGTGAGTCTTTCTGGGTAAGTCTCTAAGAGCGATTACAGCTGTGAGTCTTTCTGGGTAAGTCTCTAAGAGCGATTACAGCTGTGAGTCTTTCTGGGTAAGTCTCTAAGAGCGATTACAGCTGTGAGTCTTTCTGGGTAAGTCTCTAAGAGCGATTACAGCTGTGAGTCTTTCTGGGTAAGTCTCTAAGAGAAATTACAGCTGTGAGTCTTTCTGAGTAAGTCTCTAAAAGCGATTACAGCTGTGAGTCTTTCTGGGTAAGTCTCTAAGAGCGATTACAGCTGTGAGTCTTTCTGGGTAAGTCTCTAAGAGCGATTACAGCTGTGAGTCTTTCTGGGTAAGTCTCTAAGAGAAATTACAGCTGTGAGTCTTTCTGGGTAAGTCTCTAAGAGCGATTACAGCTGTGAGTCTTTCTGGGTAAGTCTCTAAGAGCGATTCCAGCTGTGAGTCTTTCTGGGTAAGTCTCTAAGAGCGATTACAGCTGTGAGTCTTTCTGGGTAAGTCTCTAAGAGCGATTACAGCTGTGAGTCTTTCTGGGTAAGTCTCTAAGAGCGATTACAGCTGTGAGTCTTTCTGGGTAAGTTTCTAAGAGCGATTACAGCTGTGAGTCTTTCTGGGTAAGTCTCTAAGAGCGATTACAGCTGTGAGTCTTTCTGGGTATGTCTCTAAGAGCGATTACAGCTGTGAGTCTTTCAGGGTAAGTCTCTAAGAGCGATTACAGCTGTGAGTCTTTCTGGGTAAGTCTCTAAGAGCGATTACAGCTGTGAGTCTTTCTGGGTAAGTCTCTAAGAGCGATTACAGCTGTGAGTCTTTCTGGGTAAGTCTCTAAGAGCGATTACAGCTGTGAGTCTTTCTGGGTAAGTTTCTAAGAGCGATTACAGCTGTGAGTCTTTCTGGGTAAGTCTCTAAGAGCGATTACAGCTGTGAGTCTTTCTGGGTATGTCTCTAAGAGCGATTACAGCTGTGAGTCTTTCAGGGTAAGTCTCTAAGAGCGATTACAGCTGTGAGTCTTTCTGGGTAAGTCTCGAAGAGCGATTACAGCTGTGAGTCTTTCTGGGTAAGTCTCTAAGAGCGATTACAGCTGTGAGTCTTTCTGGGTAAGTCTCTAAGAGCGATTACAGCTGTGAGTCTCTAGGAGGTCTTCTAGGTAAGTCTCTAGGGGTCTTCTGGGTAAGTCCCTAGGAGGTCTTCTGGGTAAGTCTCTAGGGGTCTTCTGGGTAAGTCTCTAGGAGGTCTTCTGGGTAAGTCTCTAGGAGGTCTTCTGGGTAAGTCTCTAGGGGTTCTTCTGGGTAAGTCTCTAGGGGTCTTCTGGGTAAGTCTCTAGGAGGTCTTCTGGGTAAGTCTCTAGGAGGTCTTCTGGGTAAGTCTCTAGGGGGTCTTATGGGTAAGTCTCTAGGGGTTCTTCTGGGTAAGTCTCTAGGGGGTCTTCTGGGTAAGTCTCTAGGGGGTCTTCTGGGTAAGTCTCTAGGAGGTCTCCCGGTCGCGGCAGACTGTGACAGAGCCTGGACTATATTCAATGTCTTTTTTTACTCATCTACCAACAGGTGCTCTTCTTCGCGAGGTAATGGAAAACCTCCCTGGTCTTTGTGGTTAAATCTGTGTTTGAAAGAGAGCCTGGACTCAAACCAGGATCTCTAGTGGAACAGCTAAGACTGCGATGCAGAGCCGTAGACCACTGCACCACTCGGGAAGGACCCAGCTTTTCATTTTTTAAATTAATTTGTCATTTTCTAAAAACATAATTTCATTTTGACATTATGGGGTATTGTGTGTCGGCCAGTGACACAACATCTTAATATAATACATTTTAAATTCAGGCTGTAACACAACAACATGGGGAAAAAGTCAAGCTCTTTAAATACTTTCTGAATGCAGTGTAATAAATATACAATATAACTATTATAGTATAATAAATATACAATATAACTATTATAGTGTAATAAATATACAATATAACTATTATAGTATAATAAATATTATATTATTATAGTATAATAAATATACAATATAACTATAACTATTATAGTGTAATAAATATATAACTATTATAGTATAATAAATATATAATATAACTATTATAGTGTAATAAATATATAATATAACTATTATAGTGTAATAAATATACAATATAACTATTATAGTATAATAAATATATAATATAACTATTATAGTGTAATAAATATATAATATAACTATTATAGTATAATAAATATATAATATAACTATTATAGTGTAATAAATATATTATATAACTATTATAGTGTAATAAATATATAATATAACTATTATAGTATAATAAATATATAATATAACTATTATAGTGTAATAAATATATAATATAACTATTATAGTATAATAAATATATAATATAACTATTATAGTATAATAAATATATAACTATTATAGTGTATTAAATATATAATATAACTATTATAGTGTAATAAATATATAATATAACTATTATAGTATAATAAATATATAATATAACTATTATACTGTAATAAATATATAATATAACTATTATAGTATAATAAATATATAATATAACTATTATAGTATAATAAATATACAATATAACTATTATAGTGTAATAAATATATAATATAACTACTATAGTATAATAAATATACAATATAACTATTATAGTGTAATAAATATATAACTATTATAGTGTAATAAATATATAATATAACTATTATAGTGTAATAAATATATAATATAACTATTATAGTATAATAAATATATAATATAACTATTATAGTATAATAAATATATAATATAACTATTATAGTGTAATAAATATATAACTATTATAGTGTAATAAATATATAATATAACTATTATAGTATAATAAATATATAATAGAACTATTATAGTGTAATAAATATATAACTATTATAGTATAATAAATATATAACTATTATAGTATAATAAATATATAACTATTATAGTGTAATAAATATATAATATAACTATTATAGTGTAATAAATATATAATATAACTATTATAGTATAATAAATATATAGTATAACTATTATAGTGTATTAAATATATAATATAACTATTATAGTGTAATAAATATATAACTATTATAGTATAATAAATATATAACTATTATAGTATAATAAATATATAACTATTATAGTGTAATAAATATATAATATAACTATTATAGTGTAATAAATATATAATATAACTATTATAGTATAATAAATATATAATATAACTATTATAGTATAATAAATATATAACTATTATAGTATAATAAATATATAATATAACTATTATAGTGTAATAAATATATAACTATTATAGTGTAATAAATATACAATATAACTATTATAGTATAATAAATATAAAACTATTATAGTATAATAAATATATAACTATTATATTGTATTAAATATATAATATAACTATTATAGTGTAATAAATATATAATATAACTATTATAGTATAATAAATATATAGTATAACTATTATAGTGTATTAAATATATAATATTACTATTATAGTGTAATACATTTACATTTACATTTAAGTCATTTAGCAGACGCTCTTATCCAGAGCGACTTACATAAATATATAATATAACTATTATAGTATAATAAATATATAATATAACTATTATAGTGTAATAAATATACAATATAACTATTATAGTATAATAAATATATAATATAACTATTATAGTGTAATAAATATACAATATAACTATTATAGTATAATAAATATATAATATAACTATTCTAGTATAATAAATATATAATATAACTATTATAGTATAATAAATATATAATATAACTATTATAGTATAATAAATATATAATATAACTATTCTAGTATAATAAATATATAATATACCTATTCTAGTATAATAAATATATAATTATTATAGTATAACTAGTTGTGTGTGTACCTGTATAGAAAGGTAGTCTTCCCTACTCCAGAGTCCCCCAGAGCCAGGAGCTTGATGAGGTAATCATAGTCCCCATCAGTCATAGTGTTGACTGCGCTGAACCTGGAGTAAACAAAACAAAAAAATCATCAATTCGTCATTTGAAGAGCCTTTTGTATGACTCGACTGGGAATTGAACCCACAACCTTCCAATCTCAGGACAGACACTTTAACCACAAGGCCACTGAGTGACTGCCAATTCATTCCAACGCCTCAAAGACAAACATTCACTTACAGGTTGAAAAAAAAACAACAAAGTAAACTGGCCTGGTATCAGTAAAGGTTTGTCAAACAGACCGAAGCGAAACATAAATAGTCTCGAAAAGGCCCAAAGCGAAATAACCTGACCCAAAAAGCCATGCCTCATAATAACCAACAGAACTTTATTTGATCCAATGAAATCTAAGAGACGAGAGGACCAAACTTGACAAACCTGCTCCAGTCAGAGAAAAACAGTAACCAAACTAGTGCAATGTAGTCATCTCATTTCCTGTTAACAGTTTGACCTCAGGTCTAGTTCATTTCTCACGTTGGAACATAAAAACATCCACAACTACCATGTCACGAGAGGCAGAGTTCAGCCTAAAACTAAATCACATGTGGCTCCTTACAGAGCACGCCCGCCACCACGTGATTGGTTATTTATAGGAGACAATTAGCATTCCTGTTATACAGTATGTGTGAACAGTCATTTTGCTGTAGGCTATGTGAGGAAACTGAAGCAGCGATATGAAAGAAAAGAGCTGTCTGGCCGGACGAGACATTCCTTCAGACTTCCAACACTTAAAAGGTTCAATGCAGCTATTGTTTTTATCTCAATAACAAATCATTTCTGGGTAACAATTAAGTACCGTACTGTGATTATTTTAAATCACAATTTATTTAAAAAAAAAAATAGCTTGTTAAGCAAAGCATTTCTCAAGGAATAATTTTTCTAGGACCGTGGGAATGGTCTGAGTGGGAAAACTGAAATCTAGCTGTTATTGGCAGAGAGGTTTGGAACTCTCTTTCTCATTGGTCCATTAACTCATTTGACCTGCCTGGTGATGTCACCAGACAGGTCAAAACTCCATCCAAACCAAAACAGGCTGAAACTTCTGGCTGTCTTTTCAAACAGCTCTTACACCAACAGGGCATTATCCCTGTTCCCAAGAAAGCAAAGGTAACTGAGCTAAATGACTATCGCCCCGTAGCACTCACTTCTGTCATCCTGAAGTGCTTTGAGAGGCTAGTTAAGGATCATATAACCTCTACCTTACCTGACAACCTAGCCCCACTTCAATTTGCTTACCGCAGCAATATGTCCCCAGTTGATGCATTCGCAGTCACACTGCCCTAACCCATCTGGACAAGAGGAATACCTATGTAAGAATGCTGTTAATTGACTACAGCTCAACATTCAACACCATAGTACCCTCCAAGCTCATCATTAAGCTTGAGACCCTGGGTCTCAACCCCGCCCTGTGCAACTGGAGTCCTGGACATCCTGACGGGCCGCCCCCAGGTGGTGAAGGTAGGAAACAACATCTCCACTTCGCTGATCCTCAACACTGGGACCCAACAAGGGTGCGTGTTCAGCCCCCTCCTGTACTCCCTGTTCACCCATGACGGCATGGCCATGCACGCCTCTAACTCAATCATCAAGTTTGTAGACGACAGTAGTGGGCTTGATTACCAACAACGGCAAGACAGCCTACAGGGAGGAGGTGAGGGCTCTGGGAGTGTGATGACAGGAAAACAACCTCTCACTCAACGTCAACAAAACAAAAGAGATGATGGTGGACTTCATGAAACAGCAGAGGGAGCACCACCGATCCACATCGACAGGACACCAGTGGAGAAGGTGGACAGTTTTAACTTCCTCGGCGTACACATCACTGACAAACTGAAATGGTCCACCCCACACAGACAGTGTGATGAAGAAGGTACAACAGCAACAGCTCCTCTTCAACCTCAGGAGGCTGAAGAAATTTGGCTTGTCACAAACTTTCATAGATGCACAATTGAGAGCATCCTGTCGGGCTGTATCACCACCCGGTACGGCAATTGCATCACCCACAACCGCAGGGCTCTCCAGAGGGTGGTGCGGGTCTGCACAACGCATCACCGGGGGCAAACTACTAGAAGGCGAGGTCAGTAAAGGTGCATCAAAGCTGGGACCGAGAGACTGAAAAACAGCTTCTTTCTCTATGCCATCAGACTGTTAAACAGCCATCACTAACACGGAGAGGCTGCTGCCTACACACAGACTTGAACTTATTGTCCACTTTAATAAATGGAACACTAGTCACTTTAATAATGTTTACATATCTTGCATCTCTCATCTCAGTATATACTGTATTCTATACTGTATCTCAGTCTATGCCGCTCTGACATTGCCTATCCATATATTTATATATTATTAATTCCATTCCTTTACTTATATTTGTGTGTATTAGGTAGTTGTTGTGAAGTTGTCAGATATTGCTGCACTGTCGGAACTAGAAGCGCAAGCATTTTGTTACACCTGCAGTAACATCTGATAACCACGTATTTGTGACAAATAGCATCTGATTTGATCATGCTGCTGCTCCAGTTTCAACTGTTCTGCCTTACTATTATTTGACCATGCTGGTCATTTATGAACATTTGAACATCTTGGCCATGTTCTGTTATAATCTCCACCCGGCACAGCCAGAAGAGGACTGGCCACCCCACATATGCTCTCTCTAATTCTCTCTTTCTTTCTCTCTCTCTCTGAGGACCTGAGCCCAAGGACCGTGCCCCAGGACGACCTGACATGATGACTCCTTGCTGTCCCCAGTCCACCTGACTGTGCTGCTGCTCCAGTTTCAACTGTTCTGCCTTGTTATTATTCGACCATGCTGGTCATTTATGAACATTTGAACATCTTGGCCATGTTCTGTTATAATCTCCACCCGGCACAGCCAGAAGAGGACTGGCCACCCCACATAGCCTGGTTCCTCTCTAGGTTTCTTCCTAGGTTTTGGCCTTTCTAGGGAGTTTTTCCTAGCCACCGTGCTTCTACACCTGCATTGCTTGCTGTTTGGGGTTTTAGGCTGGGTTTCTGTACAGCACTTTGAGATATCAGCTGATGTACAAAGGGCTATATAAATAAAATTTGATTGATTGATTGATCATAATCTTCACAATTTCACAGTATTATTCCAACCTTTATAGCGTGGAAATATGTATAAAACACAAGAAAGCATGTTTTTGATTGCACTGGGTCTTTAAATGATGTGCCCGATCTCTGGTCTAGTGGTAGCTCTCTGGGTCGTCACATATCAACAGGTTCAAGCCCGATCTCTGGGTAGTCACATATCAACAGGTTCAAGCCCGATCTCTGGGTCGTCACATATCAACAGGTTCAAGAGCCCTGTCTCTGGGTAGTCACATACTTGTGAGGTTCAAGCCCGATCTCTGGGTAGTCACATACTTGTGAGGTTCAAGCCCTGTCTCTGGGTAGCCACATACTTGTGAGGTTCAAGCCCGATCTCTGGGTAGTCACACACTTGTGAGGTTCAAGCCCTGTCTCTGGGTAGTCACATACTTGTGAGGTTCAAGCCCTGTCTCTGGGTAGTCACATACTTGTGAGGTTCAAGCCCTGTCTCTGGGTAGTCATATACTTGTGAGGTTCAAGCCCTGTCTCTGGGTAGTCACATACTTGTGAGATTCAAGAGCCCTGTCTCTGGGTAGTCACATACTTGTGAGGTTCAAGAGCCCTGTCTCTGGGTAGTCACATACTTGTGAGGTTCAAGCCCTGTCTCTGGGTAGTCACATACTTGTGAGGTTCAAGAGCCCTGTCTCTGGGTAGTTACATACTTGTGAGGTTCAAGAGCCCTGTCTCTGGGTAGTCACATACTTGTGAGGTTCAAGCCCTGTCTCTGGGTAGTCACATACTTGTGAGGTTCAAGAGCCCTGTCTCTGGGTAGTCACATACTTGTGAGGTTCAAGAGCCCTGTCTCTGGGTAGTTACATACTTGTGAGGTTCAAGCCCTGTCTCTGGGTAGTCACATACTTGTGAGGTTCAAGAGCCCTGTCTCTGGGTAGTTACATACTTGTGAGGTTCAAGCCCGATCTCTGGGTAGTCACATACTTGTGAGGTTCAAGCCCGATCTCTGGGTAGTCACATACTTGTGAGGTTCAAGCCCGATCTCTGGGTAGTCACATACTTGTGAGGTTCAAGCCCTGTCTCTGGGTAGTCACATACTTGTGAGATTCAAGAGCCCTGTCTCTGGGTAGTCACATACTTGTGAGGTTCAAGCCCTGTCTCTGGGTAGTCACATACATGTGAGGTTCAAGAGCCCTGTCTCTGGGTAGTTACATACATGTGAGGTTCAAGCCCTGTCTCTGGGTAGTCACATACTTGTGAGATTCAAGAGCCCTGTCTCTGGGTAGTCACATACTTGTGAGGTTCAAGCCCTGTCTCTGGGTAGTCACATACTTGTGAGGTTCAAGCCCTGTCTCTGGGTAGTCACATACTTGTGAGGTTCAAGCCCTGTCTCTGGGTAGTCACATACTTGTGAGGTTCAAGCCCTGTCTCTGGGTAGTCACATACTTGTGAGGTTCAAGCCCTGTCTCTGGCATTCTTGTCTATCACTCTACTAATTATCTCTCTCTCCATTCCACGCTGTTCTTTCAAAGTAAATCATTAAATATGAAAGGAGAGCAGAATTCTGATGCTGAAGGAAGAAAAAAAAGACAAAACACTATTTTTATGGCAGGGGTCAGAGGTTCGACTGTGGCCTTCTGGGAAAGGGCCTGGGAGCACCAGTCACTGGCAGCATAGAGCGGGCGTATTATGGGGAGGCTAACCGATGTGGCACATGATCTGTTTCTTACATCCTCTCCTCCCCATGATGCATCAGAAGCTCCTCTGGCTAGATGGGAAAGCAGAGACACTGGTCTTGACTGTACACTCTGCCTGACCTGCCCCTGTTCTAGAACCAGCCTGCCCCTGTTCTAGAACCAGCTTGCCCCTGTTCTAGAACCAGACTGCCCCTGTTCTAGAACCAGACTGTCCCTGTTCTAGAACCAGACTGCCCCTGTTCTAGAACCAGCCTGTCCCTGTTCTAGAACCAGCCTGCCCCTGTTCTAGAACCAGCCTGCCCCTGTTCTAGAACCAGACTGCCCCTGTTATAGAACCAGACTGTCCCTGTTCTAGAACCAGCCTGCCCCTGTTCTAGAACCATCCTGCCCCTGTTCTAGAACCAGCCTGCCCCTGTTCTAGAACCAGACTGCCCCTGTTCTAGAACCAGACTGTCCCTGTTCTAGAACCAGCCTGCCCCTGTTCTAGAACCAGCCTGCCCCTGTTCTAGAACCAGCCTGCCCTACACAACATCTACATAACATCCAGATTGTCCATCCTAGCATTCCATTTAAAATGCATTCCCCAACACATTGCTTTAATTCCAAGAGGTATGCTAGTGTGGATATTGGAACAGAGGCACAGTTTTCCTAGCAGCTCTCAAATTGATGTTGTTAACCAGCCCTGGAGACGGGAAGGAGGACGATCCATTGTCAAAGGATGAGCTGTCCTGAAGATGTGATTAGTGGCTGATCAGTGGAGCCCACTGTACCTCGGGGGACCCATCTGTAGTCAGCAGTAGTAGAGATCAGGTGAGTGCAGTCACTAAGGCTTCCTCCTTCACAAACACATCTACGTTCTCCCTTTCTGTTCCCCAAAATAACCCAATGAGCCTGTCTGCGATTACAATGTTTCACTGCATGAAACCTGTACAAGTGTGAGGTGGGAAATGAAAATGTGGTTTTTAATATTCAACTCCCTCAGAGAGTAGGGTCACAGACAGGGATCAGACATTATCCCAATGAGACACCCTCAGAGAGTAGGGTCACAGACAGGGATCAGACATTATACCAATGAGACACCCTCAGAGAGTAGGGTCACAGACAGGGATCAGACATTATCCCAATGAGACACCCTCAGAGAGTAGGGTCACAGACAGGGGATCAGACATTATCCCAATGAGACACCCTCAGAGAGTAGGGTCACAGACAGGGATCAGACATTATCCCAATGAGACACCCTCAGAGAGTAGGGTCACAGACAGGGGATCAGACATTATCCTAATGAGACACCCTCAGAGAGTAGGGTCACAGACAGGGGATCAGTCATTATCCCAATGAGACACCCTCAGAGAGTAGGGTCACAGACCGGGGATCAGACATTATCCCAATGAGACACCCTCAGAGAGTAGGGTCACATACAGATCTCAGACATTATCCCAATGAGACACCCTCAGAGAGTAGGGTCACAGACAGGGGATCAGTCATTATCCCAATGAGACACCCTCAGAGAGTAGGGTCACAGACAGGGGATCAGTCATTATCCCAATGAGACACCCTCAGAGAGTAGGGTCACAGACAGGGATCAGACATTATCCCAATGAGACACGCTCAGAGAGTAGGGTCACAGACAGGGGATCAGTCATTATCCCAATGAGACACCCTCAGAGAGTAGGGTCACAGACAGGGGATCAGTCATTATCCCAATGAGACACCCTCAGAGAGTAGGGTCACAGACAGGGGATCAGTCATTATCCCAATGAGACACCCTCAGAGAGTAGGGTCACAGACAGGGGATCAGTCATTATCCCAATGAGACACCCTCAGAGAGTAGGGTCACAGACAGGGGATCAGTCATTATCCCAATGAGACACCCTCAGAGAGTAGGGTCACAGACAGGGGATCAGTCATTATCCCAATGAGACACCCTCAGAGAGTAAGGTCACAGACAGGGGATCAGTCATTATCCCAATGAGACACCCTCAGAGAGTAGGGTCACAGACAGGGGATCAGTCATTATCCCAATGAGACACCCTCAGAGAGTAGGGTCACAGACAGGGGATCAGTCATTATCCCAATGAGACAACCTGAGAGAGTAGGGTCACAGACAGGGGATCAGTCATTATCCCAATGAGACACCCTCAGAGAGTAGGGTCACAGACAGGGATCAGACATTATCCCAATGAGACACCCTCAGAGAGTAGGGTCACAGACAGGGGATCAGTCATTATCCCAATGAGACACCCTCAGAGAGTAGGGTCACAGACAGGGGATCAGTCATTATCCCAATGAGACACCCTCAGAGAGTAGGGTCACAGACAGGGGATCAGTCATTATCCCAATGAGACACCCTCAGAGAGTAGGATCACAGACAGGGGATCAGTCATTATCCCAATGAGACACCCTCAGAGAGTAGGGTCACAGACAGGGGATCAGTCATTATCCCAATGAGACACCCTCAGAGAGTAGAGTCACAGACAGGGATCAGACATTATTGAAGGCTACCTTGGAGCTACACGATTCGAACTAGCAACCTTTAGGCTACTGGCACAATGCTCTAACCGCTAGGTGCCACCCCAGTATTTTCCACCAACCGCTAACTTGGGCTTTGATTAGAGTTTAAGGTTTAAGGTTAATTGAACATCCACAAGATCTCTATTTGCGACCATCCAAATGAAGTGATACAGTTTTCTATTCTGGAGGAGTTTCTAAATAGATTATATTGAGTAGGAGTTTCTATATAGATTATATTGAGTAGGAGTTTCTGTTTAGATTATATTGAGTAGGAGTTTCTGTTTAGATTATATTGAGTAGGAGTTGCTATATAGATTATATTGAGTAGGAGTTTCTATATAGATTATATTGAGTAGGAGTTTCCGTTTAGATTATATTGTCACAGACAGGGGATCATTCTGCTCCAACAAGAGATGAAATAAGTGTTTGTTTTGAGAAGGATGAAGTTCACTATGTCCATTTCCCTTTCCATTCCTGGGGCCGTTTCTTGTGAATAGCTAGTTGAAAAGAACTGTTGTAAAGAAGAGCAATATGAATCAGAACATAAGGCTGGCATCCAGTCCGTTATGGACGAAGACAGTCATGAAAAGTAAATAACAGTCATAACCGTGTGAAAAAAAAAAAAAAAAAAAAAAATCAGTGTGTAACGAACAACTGACTGAAGACCGGACGGACGGCCATTTGTGTGGTTGAGTCCATTTCGGGAACGTAAACATGGAGTCTTAACAACAGGATGAAACTTTGTTGCCTAGGCCACGCCCCCCTCCCTCACACAATGCAGCTGTAAATACAAATAGAATCAGAATGAATAGTGATTGTTACTTCCTGTCGTATTGTTACTTCCTGTCGTATTGTTACTTCCTGTCGTATTGTTACTTCCTGCCGTATTGTTACTTCCTGTCGTATTGTTACTTCCTGCCGTATTGTTACTTCCTGTCGTATTGTTACTTCCTGCCGTATTGTTACTTCCTGTCGTATTGTTACTTCCTGTCGTACTGTTACTTCCTGTCGTATTGTTACTTCCTGCCGTACTGTTACTTCCTGTCGTATTGTTACTTCCTGTCGTATTGTTACTTCCTGCCGTATTGTTACTTCCTGTCGTATTGTTACTTCCTGCCGTACTGTTACTTCCTGTCGTATTGTTACTTCCTGTCGTATTGTTACTTCCTGCCGTATTGTTACTTCCTGCCGTATTGTTACTTCCTGCCGTATTGTTACTTCCTGCCGTATTGTTACTTCCTGTCGTATTGTTACTTCCTGTCATATTGTTACTTCCTGCCGTATTGTTACTTCCTGCCGTATTGTTACTTCCTGTCGTATTGTTACTTCCTGTCTAGCGAGCTCTGGCCCAACTTTACTATTTTGTGATTTGTTTATATATATATATATATATATATATATATATATATATATAATTTTTGCATGAAATGTATCCACTATCCTTTTTCATGATCGACAAGGACTTTTGAACATGAGATTGACAGTTACTGACCTACGACCTCAATTGCGACCTACTCATCTGCCCTGGGCTCTTTTGTATTTCTCCAACCCAATCTTCGGGCTACCCAAGAGGAAGCGCAGGCGGCAAAATAGTCAGGAGAGCGGGGTGTCCTAGTCAGACTCTGGCGAAAGAAAACCCAGCCACGACTTCCATCCATTCTACTGGCCAATGTAAAACGGATGACCTCAGATCGCGGATTTGCTGTGAACTGGACTCTCTGGTAACTGCAAAAATTCTCTGTTTTTCTGAAAAGTGTGTCTGACATCACTGAGAACTAAGCATGGTCCTCTCACGCCAGAACAAAGACACGGTCGTAAAGAAGGCCTCTTCTTCCTCTGAACTTTTACAGCTGCACCATCGAGAGCATCCTGACTTTGTATTCTAGGTGGCGTGGTTACTGCGGTGACACATGCTGGCTTTTGCTCGAATAGCTATTGATCGCTATCATAGGTGGCTGGCTCTAGCCTCTGTGAGAACAGGTCTGGGGTCGGTGTGTGTGTGTATTATGCGTGTGTATATGCGTGCATGTTTGAGTGTGTCAGAGTGTGTGTGTGTGTGTGTGTGTGTGTGTGTGTGTGTGTGTGTGTGTGTGTGTGTGTGGTGGCGAATCGCATCTCTGCATGTCTGGCAGACATATCAGTGTGGATGACGGATCACCACCTCAAGCTGAACCTCAGCAAGACGGAGCTCCTCTTCCTCCCGGGGAAGGACTGCCCGTTCCATGATCTCGCCATCACGGTTGACAACTCCATTGTGTCCTCCTCCCAGAGCGCTAAGAACCTTGGCGTGATCCTGGACAACACCCTGACGTTCTCAACTAACATCAAGGCGGTGTCCCGTTCCTGTAGGTTCATGCTCTACAACATCCGCAGAGTACGACCCTGCCTCACACAGGAAGCGGCGCAGGTCCTAATCCAGGCACTTGTCATCTCCCGTCTTGACTACTGCAACTCGCTGTTGGCTGGGCTCCCTGCCTGTGCCATTAAACCCCTACAACTCATCCAGAACGCCGCAGCCCGTCTGGTGTTCAACCTTCCCAAGTTCTCTCACGTCACCCCGCTCCTCCGCTCTCTCCACTGGCTTCCAGTTGAAGCTCGCATCCGCTACAAGACCATGGTGCTCGCCTACGGAGCTGTGAGGGGAACGGCACCTCAGTACCTCCAGGCCCTGATCAGGCCCTACACCCAAACAAGGGCACTGCGTTCATCCACCTCTGGCCTGCTCGCCTCCCTACCACTGAGGAAGTACAGTTCCCGCTCAGCCCAGTCAAAACTGTTCGCTGCTCTGGCCCCCAATGGTGGAACAAACTCCCTCACGACGCCAGGACAGCGGAGTCAATCACCACCTTCCGGAGACACCTGAAACCCCACCTCTTCAAGGAATACCTAGGATAGGGTAAGTAAGGGTAAGTAATCCTTCTCACCCCCCTTCTCCCCCAACAAGATTTAGATGCAAGTGGCTGTTCCACTGGTTGTCATAGGTGTTTGCACCAATTTGTAAGTCGCTCTGGATAAGAGCGTCTGCTAAATGACTTAAATGTAAAATGTAAATGTATGTGTGTGTGTGTGTGTGTGTGTGTGTGTGTGTGTGTGTGTGTGTGTGTGTGTGTGTGTGTGTGTGTGTGTGTGTGTGTGTGTGTGTGTGTTTGTGTGTGTCGGTCAATACTGCTATCAGTCTATCTGGCCGTTAATACGGAATACAAAAACAGAAATGTCTCGCCCACACGCTCCATGCCAAATAAATATTTGTTCATAATGTCCTAAAAGAAAACGTGTCTGTCCATTTCATTGATCTAAATCAGGGTAACTTTGACGGGAGTTTGGGGGAGAGGCCACAAAAATCTGAACTCATCACGAGGGACTGCAGCGACTCGCGGGTCTGAGTACCCACATCCATACCCCCGGGTATACAGTCAGAACCGGTACTAGCCTTTCGGGGGCCCTAGGTGGAATGTTGTTGCCCCCCATGAGTAGACGTGTAGATTGCTGGCTAAACTCATTTACCAATCTGACATTTTGTTAGCTGACATGGTTAAAACCTCTTATGGAGGCGTCTCAACTGGTCAATTGCCAGGTGAAATGCAGAGCGCGAGACTAAAATAAAATGCTACAAAATTCAAACTTTCAATTAAATCACACATGTAAGATACTCAATTAAAGCTACACTCGTTGTGAATCCAGCCAACATGTCAGATTTTGAAAATGCTTTTCGGCGAAAGCACAATAAGCTATTATCTGATAGCCTGCACCCATCTGCACCAGCAGTAAACAAAGGAGCTAGCATAGCAGGCGCTACACAAAACGCTGAAATAAAATATCAAATATGCATTACTTTTGACAAGCTTCTTTTGTTGGCAATATGTCCCATAAACATCACAATTGGTCATTCTGTTCGCTAATTCCGTCCATATATGTCGAAAATGTCCATTTATAAAGACAGCTTACAAAAACGCAACGTCGCTACAAAATATTTCAAACTACTTTTGTAATACAACGTTAGGTATTTTTAAACGTTAATAATCGATCAAATTGTAGACGGAGCAATCTGTATTCAATACAGGAACGAAAACAAACCAGCACTGCTGTTCACGTCTTGCGCAACTCACAAAAGTGTCCCCAGTTCCGAGTTGGCCTACTTCTTCATTGCACAAAGGAATAACCTCAACCATATTCCAAAAGACTGGCGACATCCAGTGGAAGCGGTAGGAACTGAAAATAGGTTCCTATTAAATATCGAATGGCAAAGACAATATAGTGAACAGAGAGGGGGGGAAAAATACATCTGAACAGTTAGTCCTCAGG
>NC_068432.1:52733009-52745509 GCF_023373465.1 Oncorhynchus keta
TATTACTGACCTGAGTTTGAGACACAGGGATGTAGTGGTTATTACTGACCTGAGTTTGAAACACAGGGCTGTCAGCTAGATAGCCTGACTTGAGTTTGAAACACAGGGCTGTCAGCTAGATAGCCTGACCTGAGTTTGAGACACAGGGATGTAGTGGTTATTACTGACCTGAGTTTGAAACACAGGGATGTAGTGGTTATTACTGACCTGAGTTTGAGACACAGGGATGTAGTGGTTATTACTGACCTGAGTTTGAGACACAGGGATGTAGTGGTTATTACTGACCTGAGTTTGAGACACAGGGATGTAGTGGTTATTACTGGCCTGAGTTTGAGACACAGGGATGTCAGCTAGATAGCCTGACCTGAGTTTGAGACACAGGGATGTAGTGGTTATTACTGACCTGAGTTTGAAACACAGGGATGTAGTGGTTATTACTGACCTGAGTTTGAGACACAGGGATGTAGTGGTTATTACTGACCTGAGTTTGAGACACAGGGATGTAGTGGTTATTACTGACCTGAGTTTGAGACACAGGGATGTAGTGGTTATTACTGACCTGAGTTTGAGACACAGGGATGTAGTGGTTATTACTGACCTGAGTTTGAGACACAGGGATGTAGTGGTTATTACTGACCTGAGTTTGAGACACAGGGATGTAGTGGTTATTACTGACCTGAGTTTGAGACACAGGGATGTAGTGGTTATTACTGACCTGAGTTTGAGACACAGGGATGTAGTGGTTATTACTGACCTGAGTTTGAGACACAGGGATGTAATGGTTATTACTGACCTGAGTTTGAGACACAGGGATGTAGTGGTTATTACTGACCTGAGTTTGAGACACAGGGATGTAGTGGTTATTACTGACCTGAGTTTGAGACACAGGGATGTAGTGCTTATTACTGACCTGAGTTTGAGTCACAGGGGTGTAGTGGTTATTACTGACCTGAGTTTGAGACACAGGGATGTAGTGGTTATTACTGACCTGAGTTTGAGACACAGGGATGTAGTGGTTATTACTGACCTGAGTTTGAGACACAGGGATGTAGTGCTTATTACTGACCTGAGTTTGAAACACAGGGATGTAGTGGTTATTACTGACCTGAGTTTGAAACACAGGGATGTAGTGGTTATTACTGACCTGAGTTTGAGACACAGGGCTGTCAGCTAGATAGCCTGACCTGAGTTTGAAAAGAGAAAAGAGAATTCTGGGAGAAGAGCGGTGTGATGCTTTTGCCTTGGTATCTTGTTTTGTTGTTCCCTCAAAATGCACGTCGGCCTATGGAACACGAGTCAAAGTGAAATGTAGTTGTTTTAATTCATGGGACCATCCTTACGTATATAAAACGCATGACTGTAAAGTCGCTTTGGGATAACAGCGTCTGTATAATATTATCATTAATATATCTACTCTGTATTGTTAATTTGGACCCCTTCGGCCACTTCTTGATTTCTTGATTTGAATTTTTTGTTTATATGTGTATTTGCCAGACATTCTAATCAAAACCAAGTGTATTGGTCGCGTACACATACAGTACATATATACATAGTACACATACAGTACATATATACATAGTACACATACAGTACATATATACATAGTACACATACAGTACATATACAGTACATATATACATAGTACACATACAGTACATATATACATAGTACACATACAGTACATATACAGTACATATATACATAGTACACATACAGTACATATATACATAATACACATACGCATAGTACACATACAATACATATACGCATAGTACACATACAGTACATATATACATAGTACACATACAGTACATATACAGTACATATATACATTGTACACATACAGTACATATATACATAGTACACATACAGTACATATATACATAGTACACATAAGCATAGTACACATACAATACATATACGCATAGTACACATACGGTACATATATACATAGTACACATACAGTACATATATACATAGTACACATACAGTACATATATACATAGTACACATACAGTACATATATACATAGTACACATACGCATAGTACACATACAGTACATATATGCATAGTACACATACAGTACATATATACATAGTACACATACAGTACATATATACATTGTACACATACAGTACATATATACATAGTACACATACAGTACATATATACATAGTACACATACAGTACATATATACATAGTACAAATACAGTACATATATACATAGTACACATACAGTACATATATACATAGTACACATACAGTACATATATACATAGTACACATACAGTACATATATACATAGTACACATACGCATAGTACACATACAGTACATATATACATAGTACACATACAGTACATATATACATAGTACACATACAGTACATATATACATAGTACACATACACATAGTACACATACAGTACATATATACATAGTACACATACGCATAGTACACATACAGTACACATACAGTGGGGCAAAAAAGTATTTAGTCAGCCACCAATTGTGCAAGTTCTCCCACTTAAGAAGATGAGAGGTCTGTAATTTTCATCATAGGTACACTTCAACTATGACAGTCAAAATGAGAAAGAAAATCCTGAAAATCACATTGTAGGATTTGTAATGAATTTCTTTGCGCAAATTATGGTGGAAAATAAGTATTCAAAAAAAAAAAGCTCTTCACTAAGCTAAGGACCCTGGGTCTAAACACCTCCCTCTGCAACTGGATCCTGGACTTCCTGACAGGCCGCTCCCAGGTGGTTAGAGTGTAGAGGTGGCAGGTAGTCTCGTCGTTAGAGTGGAGAGGTGGCAGGTAGACTAGTGGTTAGAGTGTAGAGGTGGCAGGTAGCCTAGTGGTTAGAGTGTAGAGGCGGCAGGTAGCCTAGTGGTTAGAGTGTAGAGGTGGCAGGGTAGCCTAGTGGGTAGAGTGTAGAGGTGGCAGGGTAACCTAGTGGTTAGAGTGTAGAGGTGGCAGGTAGCCTAGTGGTTAAAGTGTAGAGGTGGCAGGGTAACCTAGTGGTTAGAGTGTAGAGGAGGCAGGGTAGGCTAGTGGTTAGAGTGTAGAGGAGGCAGGGTAGCCTAGTGGTTAGAGTGTAGAGGAGGCAGGTAGCCTAGTGGTTAGAGTGTAGAGGAGGCAGGTAGCCTAGTGGTTAGAGTGTAGAGGTGGCAGGTAGCCTAGTGGTTAGAGTGTACAGGCAGCAGGTAGCCTAGTGGTTAGAGTGTAGAGGTGGCAGGTAGCCTAGTGGGTTAAAGTGTAGAGGTGGCAGGTAGCCTAGTGGTTAGAGTGTAGAGGCGGCAGGTAGACTAGTGGGTAGAGTGTAGAGGCGGCAGGTAGCCTAGTGGTTAGAGTGTATAGGTGGCAGGTAGTCTAGTGGTTAGAGTGTAGAGGTGACAGGTAGTCTAGTGGTTAGAGTGTAGAGGAGGCAGGTAGACTAGTGGTTAGAGTGTACAGGCAGCAGGTAGCCTAGTGGTTAGAGTGTAGAGGTGGCAGGTAGACTAGTGGTTAGAGTGTAGAGGTGGCAGGTAGACTAGTGGTTAGAGTGTAGAGGTGGCAGGTAGACTAGTGGTTAGAGTGTAGAGGTGGCAGGTAGACTAGTGGTTAGAGTGTAGAGGGGGCAGGTAGACTAGTGGTTAGAGTGTAGGGAACAAATAGGGTTGCAAAACGTTGGAAACTTTCCAGTAAATTTCCAGGAAGTTAAGCCCGGGAATTTTGGGAATTTTGCTTAAATTCATCCCAAAAAGTTCGCTTACAACAATTAACCTTTTTTGTGGGATACACATAAGGCAATTCTATGTCTAGTGGCATATTTTGGTTAAATTATCCCCAATTCAATGGAATTGCAACCCTTTGAATGTTCGTGGACAAGGAATAATGAACTACATCATCTCCGAACCCTCAACCAGTATTCTACAAGAGCACAGACACAAGGGACAACAGACACACCCGTCTCTACATTGCAGATGAGCTGACGGCAGTCATCAATGACCTTGGACCACAGATTGTATTTTCACTGGTGACAGACATTGCTGCGAACATGGCGGCTGCTTGGTCTAAAGTGAACATCTTGGCCACGTTCTGTTATAATCTCCACCCGGCACAGCCAGAAGAGGACTGGCCACCCCACATATGCTCTCTCTAATTCTCTCTTTCTTTCTCTCTCTCGGAGGACCTGAGCCCTAGGACCGTGCCCCAGGACTACCTGACATGATGGCTCCTTGCTGTCCCCAGTCCACCTGACTGTGCTGCTGCTCCAGTTTCAACTGTTCTGCCTTATTATTATTCGACCATGCTGGTCATTTATGAACATTTGAACATCTTGGTCATGTTCTGTTATAATCTCTACCCGGCACAGCCAGAAGAGGACTGGCCACCCCACATAGCCCGGTTCCTCTCTAGGTTTCTTCCTAGGTTTTGGCCTTTCTAGGGAGTTTTTCCTAGCCACCGTGCTTTTACACCTGCATTGTTTGCTGTTTGGGGTTTTAGGCTGGGTTTCTGTACAGCACTTTGAGATATCAGCTGATGTACGAAGGGCTATATAAATAAATTTGATTTGATTTGATTTGATTATAGTGGAGTCCGACCCTCACGTCACACCCATTGGCTGTGCTGCTGATGCATTGAATCTGCTCCTCAAGGACATCATGGCACTGAAAACAATGGATACACTCTACAAGAGAGCCAAGGAAATGGTTAGGTAGGTGAAGGGTCATCGAGTTATAGCAGCAATCTACCTCACCAAGCAAAGTGAGAAGAATAAGAGAACCTCATTAAAGCTGCCCAGCAACACCTGTCGGGGTGGTGTTGTCATCATGTTTGACAGTCTCCTGGAGGGGAAGGAGTCTCCCCAAGAAATAGCCATATCGCAGTATGCCGATATAGACAGTCCCATCAAGAGGATCCTCCTGGATGATGTATTTTGGGAGAGAGTGATAAAGCAGCCTGAAACACCTGACACCTATAGCAGTAGCCATTACATGGATTGAGGGAGACAATGCCATCCTGTCTGATGTTCAGACTCTGCTTGCAGATGTAAGAGAATAAATCCATACTGCCCTGCCCACTTCACTGTTGCTCCAAGCAGAGGAAACTGCAGTTCTGAAATAGATCAAAAAGCGTGAAGACTTCTGCCTGAAGCCCATACACGCCACAGAGTACATGTTGGACCCCAAGTCTGCTGGCAAGAGCATCCTGTCTGGTGCAGAGATCAACAAGGCCTATGGTGTCCTCACTACCGTGTCTCGCCACCTTGGCCTGGATGAGGGCAATGTTCTTGGCAGTCTGGCGAAGTACACTTCCAAGCAAGGGTTTTGGGATGGAGATGCAATATGGCAGTCGTGCCAACATATCTCATCAGCCACCTGGTGGAAGGGACTTTGTGGATCTGAGGCTCTTTCCCCTGTTTCCTCCATCATCCTCCAAATCCCACCAACATCATCCGCCTCAGAGCGCAACTGGTCCTTTTTTGGGAACACACACACACACCAAATCACGCAACATGCTGACCAATACAAGGGTTGAAAAATGGGTGTCCATCCAGGGTAATTGTAGGCTTTTTGGGCCTGACAACGAGCCATCCTCAACAAGGTTGGAAAGTGACAGTGAAGATGAAGCCTCAGAGTCTGATGTTCAGGAGGTGGACATTGAGGAGGTCCAAGGAGAAGACATGGAAGCCTGAGAGGAAGACAACCAAAGCTTTAGTTTCTAGACTTATCATTTTACAGATGTTGAAAACGTTTTTTTTGGTAGATGTGATGGATCGTTGGGGATCATTCAATATTCACTTTTGTTGTTCAGTGAAATCATTCCAATGTGAAGATGAATCATTCAACACCATCATGACGTTTGCCGACAACACAACGGTGGTTGGCCTGATCACCGACAACGATGAGACAATCTATAGGGAGGAGGTCGTAGACCCGGCAGTGTGGTGCCAGGACAACAACCTCTCCCTCAACATGAGCAAGACAAAAGGAGCTGATCATGGACTACAGGAAAAAGGAGGCCGAACACGTCCCCGTGGGGAGCGGATCCAGAGCTTCAAGTTCCTTGGTGTCCACACCACCAATAAACTACCATGATCCAAACACACCAAGACCGTCGTGACGAGGGCCCGACAACGCCTTTTCTCCCTCAGGAGACTGAAAAGATTTGGCATGGGTCCACATATGCTCAAAAAGTTCTACAGCTGCATGACCGGTTGCATCACCGCCTGTTATGGCAACTGCTCGGAATCCGACTGTAAGGCACTACAGAGGTTAGTGAGTATAGCCCAGTACGTCACTGGGGCTTTTTTACAGGTCAGTCAATCAAAAGAGCATGAGCATGAAGAACTGCCCAACAGTAGTTGTAGTCTTTGAGAGACTGAAAAAGATGTGTGTGCTTGTATCTTTAGCAATGGGATCCGTGGATAGGAACATCGCTGAAACACATCCATTGGCTCTATCGAAGAAGGAAAATCATATCTATACCCACAAAAACATATAGTGTGATACATATATCACAGAGCCTTATAGTGTGATCAGTATAACATAGAGCCTTATAGTGTGATCAGTATAATATAGAGCCTTATAGTGTGATCAGTATAATATAGAGCCTTATAGTGTGATCAGTATAATATAGAGCCTCATAATGTGATCAGTATAATATAGAGCCTTATTGTGTGATCAGTATAATATAGAGCCTTATAGTGTGATCAGTATAATATAGAGCCTTATAGTGTGATCAGTATAATATAGAGCCTTATAGTGTGATCAGCATAATATAGAGCCTTATAGTGTGATCAGTATAATATAGAGCCTTATAGTGTGATCAGTAGAGCATAGAGCCTTATAGTGTGATCAGTAGAACATAGAGCCCTATAGTGTGATCAGTATAATATAGAGCCTTATAGTGTGATCAGTATAATATAGAGCCTTATAGTGTATAACATAGAGCCTTGTAGTGTGATCAGTATAATATAGAGCCTTATAGTGTGATCAGTATAATATAGAGCCTTATAGTGTGATAAGTATAATATAGAGCCTTATAGTGTGATCAGTATAATATAGAGCCTTATAGTGTGATCAGTATAATATAGAGCCTTATAGTGTATAACATAGAGCCTTGTAGTGTGATCAGTATAATATAGAGCCTTATCGTGTGATCAGTATAATATAGAGCCTTATAGTGTGATCAGTATAATATAGAGCCTTATAGTGTGATCAGTATAATATAGAGCCTTATAGTGTGATCAGTATAATATAGAGCCTTATCGTGTGATCAGTATAATATAGAGCCTTATAGTGTATAACATAGAGCCTTGTAGTGTGATCAGTATAATATAGAGCCTTATAGTGTGATCAGTATAATATAGAGCCTTATAGTGTGATCAGTATAATATAGAGCCTTATCGTGTGATCAGTATAATATAGAGCCTTATAGTGTGATCAGTATAATATAGAGCCTTATAGTGTGATCAGTATAATATAGAGCCTTATAGTGTGATCAGTATAATATAGAGCCTTATAGTGTGATCAGTAGAGCATAGAGCCTTATAGTGTGATCAGTATAATATAGAGCCTTATAGTGTGATCAGTATAATATAGAGCCTTATAGTGTGATCAGTAGAGCATAGAGCCTTATAGTGTGATCAGTAGAGCCTTATAGTGTGATCAGTAGAACATAGAGCCTTATAGTGTGATCAGTAGAACATAGAGCCTTATAGTGTGATCAGTAGAACATAGAGCCTTATAGTGTGATCAGTATAATATAGAGCCTTATAGTGTGATCAGTATAATATAGAGCCTTATAGTGTGATCAGTAGAGCATAGAGCCTTATAGTGTGATCAGTATAATATAGAGCCTTATAGTGTGATCAGTAGAACATAGAGCCTTATAGTGTGATCAGTAGAGCCTTATAGTGTGATCAGTAGAGCATAGAGCCTTATAGTGTGATCAGTATAATATAGAGCCTTATAGTGTGATCAGTAGAACATAGAGCCTTATAGTGTGATCAGTAGAGCATAGAGCCCTATAGTGTGATCAGTATAATATAGAGCCCTATAGTGTGATCAGTATAATATAGAGCCTTATAGTGTGATCAGTATAATATAGAGCCTTATAGTGTGATCAGTATAATATAGAGCCTTATAATGTGATCAGTAGAACATAGAGCCTTATAGTGTGATCTGTAGAACATAGAGCCTTATAGTGTGATCAGTAGAACATAGAGCCTTATAGTGTGATCAGTAGAACATAGAGCCTTATAGTGTGATCAGTATAATATAGATCCTTCGCGAAATGCCACACAGCAGGACTACATTTATTTTTAGATCTTTCCCCCCTATCAATACACCGGAAGCCATCACAGGGTGTATCATTCAGTATCATTCAGTATCATTCAGTATCATTCAGTATCATTCAGTATCATTCAGTATCATTCAGTATCATTCAGCTCGTGAAGCGGCTGACCTGCCTTCCTTGTGTGACATGATGATCAGACATGATGAAAACAAGCCCAGATTCCCCGCAGGGTGAATTCTCCCTTTCGTGTTTTGTGAAGATACACATAGATTGCATTTAGATTTCTAGTACAGTATTATTTGGGTTGTTAATTGGATTCGTTCTGACAGTCGCGATTTCAAGTTTCTAGTTTTTTTTTATTATTTGGGTACGTGTTTGACATTATACTGCACTGTTAGGAGCTAGTGACATAAGTCTGACATCACTACTGACATCACACCCATAGTGTGTGGGGGTTGGGGGTTGGGGGTTGGGGGCTACTCATCACACCAGAGGTGGGTTGGGGGTTGGGGGCTACTCATCACACCAGAGGTGGGTTGGGGGCTACTCATCACACCAGAGGTGGGTTGGGGGTTGGGGGTTGGGGGCTACTCATCACACCAGAGGTGGGTTGGGGGTTGGGGGCTACTCATCACACCAGAGGTGGGTTGGGGGCTCCTCATCACACCAGAGGTGGGTTGGGGGTTGGGGGCTACTCATCACACCAGAGGTGGGTTGGGGGTTGGGGGCTACTCATCACACCAGAGGTGGGTTGGGGGTTGGGGGCTACTCATCACATCAGAGGTGGGTTGGGGGCTACTCATCACACCAGAGGTGGGTTGGGGGTTGGGGGCTACTCATCACACCAGAGGTGGGTTGGGGGTTGGGGGCTACTCATCACACCAGAGGTGGGTTGGGGGTTGGGGGCTACTCATCACACCAGAGGTGGGTTGGGGGTTGGGGGCTACTCATCACACCAGAGGTGGGTTGGGGGTTGGGGGCTACTCATCACACCAGAGGTGGGTTGGGGGTTGGGGGCTACTCATCACACCAGAGGTGGGTTGGGGGCTACTCATCACACCAGAGGAGCGTTGGGGGTTGGGGGCTACTCATCACACCAGAGGTGGGTTGGGGGTTGGGGGCTACTCATCACACCAGAGGTGGGTTGGGGGCTACTCATCACACCAGAGGTGGGTTGGGGGCTACTCATCACACCAGAGGTGGGTTGGGGGTTGGGGGCTACTCATCACACCAGAGGTGGGTTGGGGGCTACTCATCACACCAGAGGTGGGTTGGGGGTTGGGGGCTACTCATCACACCAGAGGTGGGTTGGGGGTTGGGGGCTACTCATCACACCAGAGGTGGGTTGGGGGTTGGGGGCTACTCATCACACCAGAGGTGGGTTGGGGGTTGGGGGCTACTCATCACACCAGAGGTGGGTTGGGGGTTGGGGGCTACTCATCACACCAGAGGTGGGTTGGGGGCTACTCATCACATCAGAGGTGGGTTGGGGGTTGGGGGCTACTCATCACACCAGAGGTGGGTTGGGGGTTGGGGGCTACTCATCACACCAGAGGTGGGTTGGGGGTTGGGGGCTACTCATCACACCAGAGGTGGGTTGGGGGTTGGGGGCTACTCATCACACCAGAGGTGGGTTGGGGGCTACTCATCACACCAGAGGTGGGTTGGGGCTACTCATCACACCAGAGGTGGGTTGGGGGTTGGGGGCTACTCATCACACCAGAGGTGGGTTGGGGGCTACTCATCACACCAGAGGTGGGTTGGGGGTTCGGGGCTACTCATCACACCAGAGGTGGGTTGGGGGTTGGGGGCTCCTCATCACACCAGAGGTGGGTTGGGGGTTGGGGGCTACTCATCACACCAGAGGTGGGTTGGGGGTTGGGGGCTACTCATCACACCAGAGGTGGGTTGGGGGTTCGGGGCTACTCATCACACCAGAGGTGGGTTGGGGGTTGGGGGCTACTCATCACACCAGAGGTGGGTTGGGGGCTCCTCATCACACCAGAGGTGGGTTGGGGGCTACTCATCACACCAGAGGTGGGTTGGGGGTTGGGGGCTACTCATCACACCAGAGGTGGGTTGGGGGTTGGGGGCTCCTCATCACACCAGAGGTGGGTTGGGGGTTGGGGGCTACTCATCACACCAGAGGTGGGTTGGGGGTTGGGGGCTACTCATCACACCAGAGGTGGGTTGGGGGTTGGGGGCTACTCATCACACCAGAGGTGGGTTGGGGGTTGGGGGCTACTCATCACACCAGAGGTGGGTTGGGGGTTGGGGGCTACTCATCACACCAGAGGTGGGTTGGGGGTTGGGGGCTACTCATCACACCAGAGGTGGGTTGGGGGTTGGGGGCTACTCATCACATCAGAGGTGGGTTGGGGGCTACTCATCACACCAGAGGTGGGTTGGGGGTTGGGGGCTACTCATCACACCAGAGGTGGGTTGGGGGTTGGGGGCTACTCATCACACCAGAGGTGGGTTGGGGGTTGGGGGCTACTCATCACACCAGAGGTGGGTTGGGGGGGGCTACTCATCACACCAGAGGTGGGTTGGGGGCTACTCATCACACCAGAGGTGGGTTGGGGGTTGGGGGCTACTCATCACACCAGAGGTGGGTTGGGGGTTGGGGGCTACTCATCACACCAGAGGTGGGTTGGGGGTTGGGGGCTACTCATCACACCAGAGGTGGGTTGGGGGTTGGGGGCTACTCATCACACCAGAGGTGGGTTGGGGGCTACTCATCACACCAGAGGTGGGTTGGGGGCTACTCATCACACCAGAGGTGGGTTGGGGGTTGGGGGCTACTCATCACACCAGAGGTGGGTTGGGGGCTACTCATCACACCAGAGGTGGGTTGGGGGCTACTCATCACACCAGAGGTGGGTTGGGGGGGGGCTACTCATCACACCAGAGGTGGGTTGGGGGCTACTCATCACACCAGAGGTGGGTTGGGGGTTGGGGGCTACTCATCACACCAGAGGAGGGTTGGGGGTTGGGGGCTACTCATCACACCAGAGGTGGGTTGGGGGTTGGGGGCTACTCAACACACCAGAGGGGGGTTGGGGGTTGGGGGCTCCTCATCACACCAGAGGTGGGTTGGGGGTTGGGGGCTACTCATCACACCAGAGGTGGGTTGGGGGCTACTCATCACATCAGAGGTGGGTTGGGGGTTGGGGGCTCCTCATCACACCAGAGGTGGGTTGGGGGTTGGTGGCCACTCATCACACCAGAGGCGGGTTGGGGGCTCCTCATCACACCAGAGGTGGGTTGGGGGTTGGGGGCTACTCATCACACCAGAGGTGGGTTGGGGGCTACTCATCACACCAGAGGTGGGTTGGGGGCTACTCATCACACCAGAGGTGGGTTGGGGGTTGGGGGCTACTCATCACACCAGAGGTGGGTTGGGGGCTACTCATCACACCAGAGGTGGGTTGGGGGTTCGGGGCTACTCATCACACCAGAGGTGGGTTGGGGGTTGGGGGCTACTCATCACACCAGAGGTGGGTTGGGGGTTGGGGGCTACTCATCACACCAGAGGTGGGTTGGGGGTTGGGGGCTACTCATCACACCAGAGGTGGGTTGGGGGTTGGGGGCTACTCATCACACCAGAGGTGGGTTGGGGGTTGGGGGCTACTCATCACACCAGAGGTGGGTTGGGGCTCCTCATCACACCAGAGGTGGGTTGGGGGCTACTCATCACACCAGAGGTGGGTTGGGGGTTGGGGGCTACTCATCACACCAGAGGTGGGTTGGGGGTTGGGGGCTACTCATCACACCAGAGGTGGGTTGGGGGTTGGGGGCTACTCATCACACCAGAGGTGGGTTGGGGGTTGGGGGCTACTCATCACACCAGAGGTGGGTTGGGGGTTGGGGGCTACTCATCACACCAGAGGTGGGTTGGGGTTGGGGGCTACTCATCACACCAGAGGTGGGTTGGGGGTTGGGGGCTACTCATCACACCAGAGGTGGGTTGGGGGTTGGGGGCTACTCATCACACCAGAGGTGGGTGGGTTGGGGGCTACTCATCACATCAGAGGTGGGTTGGGGGCTACTCATCACACCAGAGGTGGGTTGGGGGTTGGGGGCTACTCATCACACCAGAGGTGGGTTGGGGGTTGGGGGCTACTCATCACACCAGAGGTGGGTTGGGGGTTGGGGGCTACTCATCACACCAGAGGTGGGTTGGGGGTTGGGGGCTACTCATCACACCAGA
>NC_068432.1:52748009-52810509 GCF_023373465.1 Oncorhynchus keta
GTTTGGTGTAGACGAACGTGTTGGTTTATGTTCATGGAGTTTGCTGGACTGTTTTCGTCCCCCGTGTTTGGGGCATTTGTCTTGAGCACCCAGTGTTTCGTGGGGTGGCCGTGGTTCACCGTGTGTGCATTAAACGGGCACTATATTGAACTCTCTGTTTTCCTGCGCCTGACTTCACACTCCCGACGCCCAGAACGTTACAGAATCCCACACCCCCTAAATGGGGTCAGCAGGAGCAGCAGCCAACCCTCTCTCATCGATGGAGGAACGGGTTCTCCACCGCACCACCGTCCTCCATCGGATCGGAGATGGATCAAATGATGGAGAGAATGGACCGATCGGCACCCCCGGCTCCGGACTCCCCATCTCTTGACTCCAGCGCTCTCCGTCTGACGCTCCCGAGGGATTATGATGGAGCGGCGGCGGGGTGCCAGGGGTTCTTACTCCAACTGGAACCTGGCCATCGTCAGACCCACTCACTCGGGAGCGGAGAGGGTGAGTGTCATCATCTCCTGCCTCACGGGTCGTGCTCTGGAGTGGGCGAACGCAGTCTGGAATGGCTCAGACTCAGCGAAGGAGCACTACCCGCCGTTTACCCGCCGTTTACCCGCCGTTTACCCAGAGTTTACCCAGAGTTTACCCAGAGTTTACCCAGAGTTTACCCAGAGTTTACCCGCCGTTTACCCAGAGTTTACCCGCCGTTTACCCGCCGTTTACCCAGAGTTTACCCAGAGTTTACCCGCCGTTTTCGTGCCGTGTTTGACCTCCCTCCACAGGGCCGAGAGGCGGGAGAACGACTATTTCATCTCAGGCAGGAGAAGATGAGTGCCCAGGATTACGCGCTGGAGTTCCGGACCTTGGCCGCAGGATCTGGGTGGAACGACAGGGCCCTTATCGACCACGGGACCACGGGACCATCCGGGAGGATGTCCGCAGGGAGCTAGCGTGTCGGGACTCCGCTCTTTCCCTGGATGAGCTGATTGACATGTCCATCCGACTGGGCAATCTGCTCGCTGCCCGCGGGCGTTCGGAGAGGGTCCTGTGTGTTCCACCACCCAGCCCCTCCGCTCCTATTCCGATGGAGTTGGGAGGGGCTGTGCCGAGGGGTACCGGAGGAGGAGGCTCCCCCGCAACCAGCTGTGGTCGGAGAGGACACACGGCCGATCGGTGCTGGGGGGTCCGTCTGGGAGTCGAGATGGTAGGCGGAACACTTCTCGATCACCCCAGGTGAGTCAGCACCAAACTCACCCAGAACCCCTTGTTGGTCACATGTTTGTCTTGATTTTTTCCTTAAATGTTTTCCCTCTTCCCAGCATAGGGCGCTAGTCGATTCAGGCGCAGCTGGGACCTTTATGGATCGCGGACTCGCTATTAAATTAGGTGTTCCGCTTGTGCCGATAGATTCTCCCTTCCCCGTGCACTCCCTAGATAGCCGGCCATTAGGGTCAGGGATGGTCAGGGAGACATTTTCCCAGGAGGAGACGTTGGCTATGGAGACATATGTCATGGAGTCAATGGGACAGGGGTACATTCGGCCCTCCATTTCACCCATCTCCTCCTCCTTTTTTGTGAAGAAAAAGGAGGTAAGTTTGCGTCCGTGTATTGATTATAGAGGTCTAAATGCCATCACAGTGGGGTTTAGTTACCCACTACCTCTCATCATTTCATGGAGAGCAGTTCTTCACAAAACTGGATCTCAGGAGCGCATATAGTCTGGTGCGTATTCGGAAGGTAGACGAGTGGAAAACCGCATTTAGTACCACATCAGGCCACTATGAGTACCTCGTCATGCCGTATGGGTTGAAAAATGCTCCAGCCGTTTTTCAATCCTTTGTAGACGAGATTCTCAGGGACCTGGATAAAGCACTAAATAAACTTCAGTTAGTGCTAAATACGGCTGCTAGAATCCTGACTAGAACCCAAAAATTTGATCATATTACTCCAGTGCTAGCCTCCCTACACTGGCTTCCTGTCAAGGCAAGGGCTGATTTCAAGGTTTTACTGCTAACCTACAAAGCATTACATGGGCTTGCTCCTACCTATCTCTCTGATTTGGTCCTGCCGTACATACCTACACGTACACTACGGTCACAAGACCTACGGTCACAGGCCTGCTAATTGTCCCTAGAATTTCTAAGCAAACAGCTGGAGGCAAGGCTTTCTCCTATAGAGCTCCATTTTTATGGAGTGGTCTGCCTATCCATGTGAGAGACGCAGACTCGGTCTCAACCTTTAAGTCTTTACTGAAGACTCATCTCTTCAGTGGGTCATATGAATGAGTGTAGTCTGGCCCAGGAGTGTGAAGGTGAACGGAAAGGCTCTGGAGCAACGAACCACCCTTGCTGTCTCTGCCTGGCCGGTTTCCCTCTTTCCACTGGGATTCTCTGCCTCTAACCCTATTACAGGGGCTGAGTCACTGGCTTACTAGGGCTCTTTCATACCGTCCCTAGGACGGGTGCGTCACTTGAGTGGGTTGAGTCACTGATGTGATCTTCCTGTCTGGGTTGGCGTTCCCCTTGGGTTGTGCCGTGGCGGAGATCTTTGTGGGCTATACTCGGCCTTGTCTCAGGATGGTAAGTTGGTGGTTGAAGATATCCCTCTCGTGGTGTGGGGGCTGTGCTTTGGCAAAGTGGGTGGGGTTATATCCTTCCTGTTTGGCCCTGTCCGGGGGTGTCATCGGATGTGTCTCCTGACCCCTCCTGTCTCAGCCTCCAGTATTTATGCTGCAGTAGTTTATGTGTCGGGGGGCTAGGGTCAGTTTGTTATATCTGGAGTACTTCTCCTGTCCTATCCGGTGTCCTGTGTGAATTTAAGTATGCTCTCTCTAATTCTCTCTTTCTCTCTTTCTTTCTCTCTCTCGGAGGACCTGAGCCCTAGGACCATGCCTCAGGACTACCTGACATGATGACTCCTTGCTGTCCCCAGTCCACCTGGCCGTGCTGCTGCTCCAGTTTCAACTGTTCTGCCTGTGATTATTATTATTTGACCATGCTGGTCATTTATGAACATTTGAACATCTTGGCCATGTTCTGTTATAATCTCCACCCGACACAGCCAGAAGAGGACTGGCCACCCCACATAGCCTGGTTCCTCTCTAGGTTTCTTCCTAGGTTTTGGCCTTTCTTGGGAGTTTTTCCTAGCCACTGTGCTTCTACACCTGCATTGCTTGCTGTTTGGGGTTTTAGGCTGGGTTTCTGTACAGCACTTTGAGATATCATCTGATGTACGAAGGGCTATATAAATACATTTGATCTGATTTGTTTTGATTTGACCTGCACGGGCAGGGAGTGGTTGTTTATATCGATGACATTCTGATCTACTCAGCCACTCACGCCGCGCATGTGCCTCTGGTACGCAAGGTGCTTGGTAGACTGCTGGAGCATGACCTATACGTCAAGGCTGAGAAGTGTGTGTTCTCTAAAAGAGCCGTCTCCTTCCTGGGTTATCGCATTTCCACCTCGGGGGTGGTGATGGAGGGTGACCGCATTAGGGCCGTTCGTAATTGGCCGACTCCGACCACGGTAAAAGAGGTGCGGCGGTTTTTGGGGTTTTGCCAACTACTACCGGAGGTTTATCCGGGGTTTTGGCCAGGTAGCATTACCCATTACCTCACTGCTGAAGGTGGGCGCGGTGCGGTTGTGCTCACTCCCGACACCCAGAACGTTACAATAGGCTATAGACTAGAAAACCTGATGCTTGTGTAATGGATAAAAGAAACAGTGACACACGCAGACTAGAGTCCTGCTGTCCGGTTTTTGGAGCCCACCTTCCCCACGCCGGCTATCGGGACAGATTTTTCTCCGCAAATCGACCCAGCCGAGAGCCGATCCTTTACCCGCCAAATAAGATACATTTATTTAATTGTTTTTCATGATTCCAAAGTAGTAGGCTATTCCCTGCATTAATTATAATGTGTCTGCATGTCTATTCAACAGTAGGATAAAAGGAAACCATGCCATGATTTATTAAGATATATTTTTATTTTTCCAAAATGCGATGAGTCACTCAAATCGTTTTGAGAAAGAGCCTTCTAATTAGCCTTCTACTTAAACTTAAAAATCAAATCAAATGTTATTTATCACATGTGCAGAATACAGTGAAATGCTTACTTACAAGCCTTTAACCAACAATGCAGTTTTAAGAAAAAATACCTTTAAAAAACGTAAGAGAAGAATAAATGACTATAGAGCAGCAGTAAATAAAGAATAAATGACTATAGAGCAGCAGTAAATAAAGACTAAATGACTATAGAGCAGCAGTAAATAAAGAATAAATGACTATAGAGCAGCAGTAAATAAAGACTAAATGACTATAGAGCAGCAGTAAATAAAGACTAAATGACTATAGAGCAGCAGTAAATAAAGACTAAATGACTATAGAGCAGCAGTAAATAAAGACCAAATGACTATAGAGCAGCAGTAAATAAAGACCAAATGACTATAGAGCAGCAGTAAATAAAGACTAAATGACTATAGAGCAGCAGTAAATAAAGACTAAATGACTATAGAGCAGCAGTAAATAAAGACTAAATGACTATAGAGCAGCAGTAAATAAAGACCAAATGACTATAGAGCAGCAGTAAATAAAGACCAAATGACTATAGAGCAGCAGTAAATACAGACCAAATGACTATAGAGCAGCAGTAAATAAAGACTAAATGACTATAGAGCAGCAGTAAATAAAGAATAAATGACTATAGAGCAGCAGTAAATAAAGAATAAATGACTATAGAGCAGCAGTAAATAAAGACTAAATGACTATAGAGCAGCAGTAAATAAAGAATAAATGACTATAGAGCAGCAGTAAATAAAGAATAAATGACTATAGAGCAGCAGTAAATAAAGAATAAATGACTATAGAGCAGCAGTAAATAAAGACTAAATGACTATAGAGCAGCAGTAAATAAAGACTAAATGACTATAGAGCAGCAGTAAATAAAGACTAAATGACTATAGAGCAGCAGTAAATAAAGACTAAATGACTATAGAGCAGCAGTAAATAAAGACTAAATGACTATAGAGCAGCAGTAAATAAAGAATAAATGACTATAGAGCAGCAGTAAATAAAGACTAAATGACTATAGAGCAGCAGTAAATAAAGAATAAATGACTATAGAGCAGCAGTAAATAAAGACTAAATGACTATAGAGCAGCAGTAAATAAAGAATAAATGACTATAGAGCAGCAGTAAATAAAGAATAAATGACTATAGAGCAGCAGTAAATAAAGACTAAATGACTATAGAGCAGCAGTAAATAAAGACTAAATGACTATAGAGCAGCAGTAAATAAAGACCAAATGACTATAGAGCAGCAGTAAATAAAGAATAAATGACTATAGAGCAGCAGTAAATAAAGACTAAATGACTATAGAGCAGCAGTAAATAAAGAATAAATGACTATAGAGCAGCAGTAAATAAAGACTAAATGACTATAGAGCAGCAGTAAATAAAGAATAAATGACTATAGAGCAGCAGTAAATAAAGACTAAATGACTATAGAGCAGCAGTAAATAAAGAATAAATGACTATAGAGCAGCAGTAAATAAAGAATAAATGACTATAGAGCAGCAGTAAATAAAGACTAAATGACTATAGAGCAGCAGTAAATAAAGACTAAATGACTATAGAGCAGCAGTAAATAAAGACCAAATGACTATAGAGCAGCAGTAAATAAAGACTAAATGACTATAGAGCAGCAGTAAATAAAGAATAAATGACTATAGAGCAGCAGTAAATAAAGACCAAATGACTATAGAGCAGCAGTAAATAAAGACCAAATGACTATAGAGCAGCAGTAAATAAAGACTAAATGACTATAGAGCAGCAGTAAATAAAGACCAAATGACTATAGAGCAGCAGTAAATAAAGACCAAATGACTATAGAGCAGCAGTAAATAAAGACTAAATGACTATAGAGCAGCAGTAAATAAAGAATAAATATTATACAGGGGGTACTATAGTCAACATAATAAACTAATACCTTTACATTAAATATTGTTTAGATAATTAAATAGGTTAGGTCTAATCAGAACTTAAATAAACCGTTCCCAGGATCGAATATAGGCTGCAAAAATAGGCTCCATTTATTTTGTAGGCTTCTCAAACTTTTACCAGCCCCACTGGTTTACACTTCATGTGAACTGCTTCATATGCACTGCTTCATATGTATTGATTAATGTGTACTGCTTCATGTGTACTGCTTCATATGTACTGCTTCATGTGTACTGCTTCATGTGTACTGCTTCATGTGTACTGCTTCATATGTACTGCTTCATATGTACTGCTTCATATGTACTGCTTCATGTGTACTGCTTCATATGTACTGCTTCATATGTACTGCTTCATGTGTACTGCTTCATGTGTACTGCTTCATATGTACTGCTTCATATGTACTGCTTCATGTGTACTGCTTCATATGTACTGCTTCATGTGTACTGCTTCATATGTACTGCTTCATGTGTACTGCTTCATATGTACTGCTTCATGTGTACTGCTTCATGTGTACTGCTTCATATGTACTGCTTCATGTGTACTGCTTCATATGTACTGCTTCATATGTACTGCTTCATGTGTACTGCTTCATGTGTACTGCTTCATATGTACTGCTTCATATGTACTGCTTCATGTGTACTGCTTCATGTGTACTGCTTCATATGTACTGCTTCATATGTACTGCTTCATGTGTACTGCTTCATATGTACTGCTTCATGTGTACTGCTTCATATGTACTGCTTCATGTGTACTGCTTCATGTGTACTGCTTCATGTGTACTGCTTCATGTGTACTGCTTCATGTGTACTACTTCATGTGTACTGCTTCATGTGTACTGCTTCATGTGTACTGCTTCATGTGTACTGCTTCATATGTACTGCTTCATGTGTACTGCTTCATGTGTACTGCTTCATGTGTACTGCTTCATGTGTACTGCTTCATGTGTACTGCTTCATATGTACTGCTTCATGTGTACTGCTTCATGTGTACTGCTTCATATGTACTGCTTCATATGTACTGCTTCATATGTACTGCTTCATGTGTACTGCGTAACGAGCTGTTAATGAACTGAATTTTCCAAAACAAGTAGAGGGCGGTGTGTCCATCTACCCCGTTGTTGTCCTTCCAAACTGCCGAATTCACTCGCGGCACCTGTTTCCATGGCGATGCTGTATTCCATAACCTTCATCTTAACCTTTCTGTTTATCTCTCCCGTTTAGGCCTACGTTAGCCATTTAGCGTGAGCTCGGCTATCTGGGGGGGTATACTTGTCACTTGTATTCTCGAATGAGGACAGGGACCATAACCAAATTAGAACATTTTAGCACCAAAACAAATAAGGGCCGAGTTCTCAGCTTCTCAACGGTTGGCTGGTAGCCTCATGTCTGCCTCACCGCTCACACAACACATTCAACTCCTGGGTATTTAAAAAAAAAAGTATATTATCTTGATTTAAAATGTTTTTTTCCTGACCGGTAATGTAATTGTTCTGAACCCGCGAGCCGACCCGCGGGTTGAAGGAATGTTTTCATTCCACCTGATTGTGTTGAGGCTCAACGCCCGGGGAACCCTGGGTACACAACGTACACACACACACACACACACACACACACACACACACACACACACACACACACACACACACACACACACACACACACACACACACACACACACACACACACACACACACACACACACACACACACACAAAGCCTTGTCAACGGTGTGACATCACTGTCCAAGCACTAAAGGACGTATTATATAAACCGTCTGGCTAATACCAAACACCTACAGACCCACATGACCTGACAGTGAGCATGGGTGGAGGAAAACAAGCCTGTCATGCAGGCCCAATTAAACCCGTCTTAAGGCAGCTGAGGAATGTTGTACTCTATTATAAAGGGAAGGACCCTTTTAGGTTGGGAAAGGACCGTTTGTGAGGAACACAAGGCTGTTTACGTGACATTTAGTTTACTACTGTTTGTGAGGAACACAAGGCTGGTTACTTGACATTTAGTTTACTACTGTTTGTGAAGGGAATACAAGGCTGTTTACTTGACATTTAGTTTACTACTGTTTGTGAGGAACACAAGGCTGTTTACTTGACATTTAGTTTACTACTGTTTGTGAGGAACACAAGGCTGTTTACTTGACATTTAGTTTACTACTGTTTGTGAGGAACACAAGGCTGTTTACTTGACATTTATTTTACTACTGTTTGTGAAGGGAATACAAGGCTGTTTACATCAGGTACATTATCCATTTTCAATATATACGTTTATAAAAACACATCACTGACAAGCTGAAATGGTCCACCAACACAGACAGTGTGGTGAAGGGGCAACAGTGAAATTTGGCTTGTCACCTAAAACCCTCACACACTTTTACAGATGCACAATTGAGAGCATCCTGTCAGGCTGCATCACCACCTGGTATGGCAACTGCACCGCCCACAACCGCAAGGCTCTCCAGAGGGTGGTGCGATCTGCCCAACGCATCACCAGGGTACCTACAGCACCCAATGTCACAGGAAGACCAAAAAGATCATCAAGGACAACAACCACCCGAGTCACTCAAAAATAGCTTCTGTCACGCTGGATTCGGGAGAAATGTGTAATAGGGATTTTATTTCTTACGTGCCGTGTATTTTTTTTTTTTTATTTCACCTTTATTTAACCAGGTAGGCTAGTTGAGAACAGGTTCTCATTTACAACTGCGACCTGACCAAGATAAAGCAAAGCAGTGTGAACAAACAACACAGAGTTACACATGAAGTAAACAATAAACAATAAACAAGTCAATAACATAGTAGAGAAAAAAGAATCTATATACATTGTGTGGAAAAGGCATGAGGAGGTAGGCAATAAATAGGCCATAGGAGAGAATAATTACAATTGAGCAGATTAACACTGGAGTGATAAATGAGCAGATGATGATGTGCAAGTAGAGATACTGGTGTGCAGAAAAGTAAATAAAATAAAAACAGTATGGGGATGAGGTAGGTAAATTGGGTGGGCTATATACCGATGGACTATGTACAGCTGCAGCGATCGGTCAGCTGCTCAGATAGCAGATGTTTAAAGTTGGTGAGGGAGATTTAAAATCTCCAACTTCAGAGATTTTTGCAATTCGTTCCAGTTGCAGGCAGCAGAGAACTGGAAGGAAAGGCGGCCAAATGAGGTTTTGGCTTTAGGGATGACCAGTGAGATACACCTGCTGGAGCGCGTGCTACGGGTGGGTGTTGCCATCGTGACCAGTGAACTAAGATAAGGCGGAGCTTTACCTAGCATGGACTTATAGATGATCTGGAGCCAGTGGGTCTGGCAACGAATATGTAGCAGGAATGTGTAATAGGGATTTTATTTCTTACCCAAATTCTGACGAAGACCAAACAAATACCAAACAAAAAAACACAGGGTTGAAACCCAAACAAAAGAGTGAATAAATAACACACGGGACGAGACCCGTAATCATCTGCGCAATCCACAAGGGCACGAAAGCCCAAAACACACAGCACAGGTACTCACACGCAACAACAGACATCAGAAACAATTCAATCAACAAGACCATGGAAATCACATATCTTGCATTACTCATCTCATATGTATATTTATCACGTGTGCTCCATCTCTGACCTCTAGGTCACCAGGCTGTTCGTTATGGGGCACTCCCTTTGGTTCCTTCCCTATATATGTCACTCCCTTTGGTTCCTTCCCTATATATGTCACTCCCTTTGGTTCCTTCCCTATATATGTCTCTCCCTTTGGTTCCTTCCCTATATATGTCACTCCCTTTGGTTCCTTCCCTATATATGTCCCTCCCTTTGGTTCCTTCCCTATATATATCACTCCCTTTGGTTCCTTCCCTATATATGTCCCTCCCTTTGGTTCCTTCCCTATATATATCACTCCCTTTGGTTCCTTCCCTATATATGTCACTCCCTTTGGTTCCTTCTCTATATATGTCGCTCCCTTTGGTTCCTTCTCTATATATGTCACTCCCTTTGGTTCCTTCTCTATATATGTCTCTCCCTTTGGTTCCTTCCCTATATATGTCACTCCCTTTGGTTCCTTCTCTATATATGTCGCTCCCTTTGATTCCTTCCCTATATATGTCACTCCCTTTGGTTCCTTCCCTATATATGTCCCTCCCTTTGGTTCCTTCTCTATATATGTCCCTCCCTTTGGTTCCTTCCCTATATATGTCACTCCCTTTGGTTCCTTCCCTATATATGTCTCTCCCTTTGGTTCCTTCCCTATATATGTCGCTCCCTGTGGTTCCTTCCCTACATATGTCCCTCCCTTTGGTTCCGTCCCTATATATGTCACTCCCGTTGGTTCCTTCCCTATATATGTCACTCCCTTTGGTTCCTTCCCTATATATGTCCCTCCCTTTGGTTCCTTCTCTATATATGTCACTCCCTTTGGTTCCTTCCCTATATATGTCTCTCCCTTTGGTTCCGTCCCTATATATGTCACTCCCGTTGGTTCCTTCCCTATATATGTCTCTCCCTTTGGTTCCTTCTCTATATATGTCTCTCCCTTTGGTTCCTTCCCTATATATGTCTCTCCCTTTGGTTCCTTCCCTATATATGTCTCTCCCTTTGGTTCCTTCCCTATATATGTCTCTCCCTTTGGTTCCTTCCCTATATATATCACTCCCTTTGGTTCGTTCCCTATATATGTCTCTCCCTTTGGTTCCGTCCCTATATATGTCGCTCCCTTTGATTCCTTCCCTATATATGTCCCTCCCTTTGGTTCCGTCCCTATATATGTCTCTCCCTTTGGTTCCTTCCCTATATATGTCACTCTCTTTGGTTCCGTCCCTATATATGTCCCTCCCTTTGGTTCCTTCCCTATATATGTCCCTCCCTTTGGTTCCTTCCCTATATATGTCCCTCCCTTTGATTCCTTCCCTATATATGTCTCTCCCTTTGGTTCCTTCTCTATATATGTCTCTCCCTTTGGTTCCTTCCCTATATATGTCTCTCCCTTTGGTTCCTTCCCTATATATGTCTCTCCCTTTGGTTCCTTCCCTATATATATCACTCCCTTTGGTTCCTTCCCTATATATGTCACTCCCTTTGGTTCCTTCCCTATATATGTCCCTCCCTTTGGTTCCGTCCCTATATATGTCACTCCCGTTGGTTCCTTCCCTATATATGTCACTCCCTTTGGTTCCTTCTCTATATATGTCACTCCCTTTGGTTCCTTCCCTATATATGTCTCTCCCTTTGGTTCCGTCCCTATATATGTCACTCCCGTTGGTTCCTTCCCTATATATGTCTCTCCCTTTGGTTCCTTCTCTATATATGTCTCTCCCTTTGGTTCCTTCTCTATATGTCTCTCCCTTTGGTTCCTTCCCTATATATGTCTCTCCCTTTGGTTCCTTCCCTATATATGTCTCTCCCTTTGGTTCCTTCCCTATATATATCACTCCCTTTGGTTCCTTCCCTATATATGTCACTCCCTTTGGTTCCTTCCCTATATATGTCCCTCCCTTTGGTTCCGTCCCTATATATGTCGCTCCCTTTGGTTCCTTCCCTATATATGTCTCTCCCTTTGGTTCCTTCTCTATATATGTCTCTCCCTTTGGTTCCTTCTCTATATGTCTCTCCCTTTGGTTCCTTCCCTATATATATCACTCCCTTTGGTTCCTTCCCTATATATGTCTCTCCCTTTGGTTCCTTCTCTATATGTCCCTCCCTTTGGTTCCTTCCCTATATATGTCTCTCCCTTTGGTTCCGTCCCTATATATGTCCCTCCCTTTGGTTCCTTCCCTATATATATCACTCCCTTTGGTTCCTTCCCTATATATGTCCCTCCCTTTGATTCCTTCCCTATATATGTCCCTCCCTTTGGTTCCTTCCCTATATATGTCCCTCCCTTTGATTCCTTCCCTATATATGTCCCTCCCTTTGGTTCCTTCCCTATATATGTCCCTCCCTTTGATTCCTTCCCTATATATGTCACTCCCTTTGGTTCCTTCCCTATATATGTCCCTCCCTTTGGTTCCGTCCCTATATATGTCCCTCCCTTTGGTTCCTTCCCTATATATGTCTCTCCCTTTGGTTCCGTCCCTATATATGTCTCTCCCTTTGGTTCCTTCCCTATATATGTCACTCCCTTTGGTTCCTTCCCTATATATGTCCCTCCCTTTGGTTCCGTCCCTATATATGTCACTCCCTTTGGTTCCTTCCCTATATATGTCACTCCCTTTGGTTCCTTCCCTATATATGTCTCTCCCTTTGGTTCCGTCCCTATATATGTCCCTCCCTTTGGTTCCTTCCCTATATATATCACTCCCTTTGGTTCCTTCCCTATATATGTCACTCCCTTTGGTTCCTTCCCTATATATGTCCCTCCCTTTGGTTCCGTCCCTATATATGTCACTCCCGTTGGTTCCTTCCCTATATATGTCACTCCCTTTGGTTCCTTCTCTATATATGTCACTCCCTTTGGTTCCTTCCCTATATATGTCTCTGCCTTTGGTTCCGTCCCTATATATGTCACTCCCGTTGGTTCCTTCCCTATATATGTCTCTCCCTTTGGTTCCTTCTCTATATATGTCTCTCCTTTGGTTCCTTCTCTATATGTCTCTCCCTTTGGTTCCTTCCCTATATATGTCTCTCCTTTGGTTCCTTCCCTATATATGTCTCTCCCTTTGGTTCCTTCCCTATATATATCACTCCCTTTGGTTCCTTCCCTATATATGTCTCTCCCTTTGGTTCCTTCCCTATATATGTCGCTCCCTTTGGTTCCTTCCCTATATATGTCTCTCCCTTTGGTTCCGTCCCTATATATGTCTCTCCCTTTGGTTCCTTCCCTATATATGTCTCTCCCTTTGGCTCCTTCTCTATATGTCTCTCCCTTTGGTTCCTTCCCTATATATATCACTCCCTTTGGTTCCTTCCCTATATATATCACTCCCTTTGGTTCCTTCTCTATATATGTCGCTCCCTTTGGTTCCTTCCCTATATATGTCTCTCCCTTTGGTTCCTTCTCTATATGTCTCTCCCTTTGGTTCCTTCCCTATATATATCACTCCCTTTGGTTCCTTCCCTATATATATCACTCCCTTTGGTTCCTTCTCTATATATGTCGCTCCCTTTGGTTCCTTCCCTATATATGTCTCTCCCTTTGGTTCCTTCTCTATATATGTCTCTCCCTTTGGTTCCTTCTCTATATATGTCTCTCCCTTTGGTTCCTTCTCTATATGTCCCTCCCTTTGGTTCCTTCCCTATATATGTCTCTCCCTTTGGTTCCGTCCCTATATATGTCCCTCCCTTTGGTTCCTTCCCTATATATATCACTCCCTTTGGTTCCTTCCCTATATATGTCCCTCCCTTTGATTCCTTCCCTATATATGTCCCTCCCTTTGGTTCCTTCCCTATATATGTCCCTCCCTTTGATTCCTTCCCTATATATGTCCCTCCCTTTGGTTCCTTCCCTATATATGTCCCTCCCTTTGATTCCTTCCCTATATATGTCACTCCCTTTGGTTCCTTCCCTATATATGTCCCTCCCTTTGGTTCCGTCCCTATATATGTCCCTCCCTTTGGTTCCTTCCCTATATATGTCCCTCCCTTTGATTCCGTCCCTATATATGTCACTCCCTTTGGTTCCTTCCCTATATATGTCCCTCCCTTTGATTCCTTCCCTATATATGTCCCTCCCTTTGGTTCCTTCCCTATATATGTCCCTCCCTTTGGTTCCGTCCCTATATATGTCACTCCCGTTGGTTCCTTCCCTATATATGTCTCTCCCTTTGGTTCCTTCTCTATATATGTCTCTCCCTTTGGTTCCTTCTCTATATATGTCTCTCCCTTTGGTTCCTTCCCTATATATGTCTCTCCCTTTGGTTCCTTCCCTATATATGTCTCTCCCTTTGGTTCCTTCCCTATATATATCACTCCCTTTGGTTCCTTCCCTATATATGTCACTCCCTTTGGTTCCTTCCCTATATATGTCACTCCCTTTGGTTCCTTCCCTATATATGTCTCTCCCTTTGGTTCCGTCCCTATATATATCACTCCCTTTGGTTCCGTCCCTATATATGTCACTCCCTTTGGTTCCTTCTCTATATATGACTCTCCCTTTGGTTCCTTCCCTATATATGTCTCTCCCTTTGGTTCCTTCCCTATATATGTCTCTCCCTTTGGTTCCTTCCCTATATATATCACTCCCTTTGGTTCCTTCCCTATATATGTCACTCCCTTTGGTTCCTTCCCTATATATGTCACTCCCTTTGGTTCCTTCCCTATATATGTCTCTCCCTTTGGTTCCGTCCCTATATATATCACTCCCTTTGGTTCCTTCCCTATATATATCACTCCCTTTGGTTCCTTCCCTATATATGTCACTCCCTTTGGTTCCTTCCCTATATATATCACTCCCTTTGGTTCCTTCCCTATATATGTCACTCCCTTTGGTTCCTTCCCTATATATGTCACTCCCGTTGGTTCCTTCCCTATATATGTCTCTCCCTTTGGTTCCTTCTCTATATATGTCTCTCCCTTTGGTTCCTTCTCTATATGTCTCTCCCTTTGGTTCCTTCCCTATATATGTCTCTCCCTTTGGTTCCTTCCCTATATATGTCTCTCCCTTTGGTTCCTTCCCTATATATATCACTCCCTTTGGTTCCTTCCCTATATATGTCACTCCCTTTTGTCCCTTCCCTATATATGTCTCTCCCTTTGGTTCCGTCCCTATATATGTCGCTCCCTTTGGTTCCTTCCCTATATATGTCACTCCCTTTGGTTCCTTCTCTATATATGTCTCTCCCTTTGGTTCCTTCTCTATATGTCTCTCCCTTTGGTTCCTTCTCTATATATGTCTCTCCCTTTGGTTCCTTCTCTATATATGTCTCTCCCTTTGGTTCCTTCTCTATATGTCTCTCCCTTTGGTTCCTTCCCTATATATGTCTCTCCCTTTGGTTCCTTCCCTATATATGTCTCTCCCTTTGGTTCCTTCCCTATATATGTCACTCCCTTTGGTTCCTTCCCTATATATGTCCCTCCCTTTGGTTCCGTCCCTATATATGTCGCTCCCTTTGGTTCCTTCCCTATATATGTCTCTCCCTTTGGTTCCTTCTCTATATATGTCTCTCCCTTTGGTTCCTTCTCTATATGTCTCTCCCTTTGGTTCCTTCCCTATATATGTCTCTCCCTTTGGTTCCTTCTCTATATATGTCTCTCCCTTTGGTTCCGTCCCTATACATGTCACTCCCTTTGGTTCCTTCCCTATATATGTCCCTCCCTTTGGTTCCGTCCCTATATATGTCACTCTCTTTGGTTCCGTCCCTATATATGTCCCTCCCTTTGGTTCCTTCCCTATATATGTCTCTCCCTTTGGTTCCGTCCCTATATATGTCTCTCCCTTTGGTTCCTTCCCTATATATATCACTCCCTTTGGTTCCTTCCCTATATATGTCCCTCCCTTTGGTTCCTTCCCTATATATGTCCCTCCCTTTGATTCCTTCCCTATATATGTCCCTCCCTTTGGTTCCTTCCCTATATATGTCCCTCCCTTTGATTCCTTCCCTATATATGTCACTCCCTTTGGTTCCTTCCCTATATATGTCCCTCCCTTTGGTTCCGTCCTTATATATGTCCCTCCCTTTGGTTCCTTCCCTATATATGTCTCTCCCTTTGGTTCCGTCCCTATATATGTCTCTCCCTTTGGTTCCTTCCCTATATATGTCACTCCCTTTGGTTCCTTCCCTATATATGTCCCTCCCTTTGGTTCCGTCCCTATATATGTCACTCCCTTTGGTTCCTTCCCTATATATGTCACTCCCTTTGGTTCCTTCCCTATATATGTCCCTCCCTTTGGTTCCGTCCCTATATATGTCCCTCCCTTTGGTTCCTTCCCTATATATGTCCCTCCCTTTGGTTCCGTCCCTATATATGTCACTCCCTTTGGTTCCTTCCCTATATATGTCCCTCCCTTTGATTCCTTCCCTATATATGTCCCTCCCTTTGGTTCCTTCCCTATATATGTCCCTCCCTTTGATTCCTTCCCTATATATGACACTCCCTTTGGTTCCTTCCCTATATATGTCCCTCCCTTTGGTTCCGTCCCTATATATGTCCCTCCCTTTGATTCCTTCCCTATATATGTCACTCCCTTTGGTTCCTTCGCTATATATGTCCCTCCCTTTGGTTCCTTCCCTATATATGTCACTCCCTTTGGTTCCTTCCCTATATATGTCCCTCCCTTTGGTTCCTTCCCTATATATGTCCCTCCCTTTGGTTCCGTCCCTATATATGTCCCTCCCTTTGGTTCCTTCCCTATATATGTCCCTCCCTTTGGTTCCTTCCCTATATATGTCACTCCCTTTGGTTCCTTCCCTATATATGTCTCTCCCTTTGGTTCCTTCCCTATATATGTCTCTCCCTTTGGTTCCTTCTCTATATATGTCTCTCCCTTTGGTTCCTTCCCTATATATGCCCCTCCCTTTGGTTCCGTCCCTATATATGTCTCTCCTTTGGTTCCTTCCCTATATATGTCACTCCCTTTGGTTCCTTCCCTATATATGTCACTCCCTTTGATTCCTTCCCTATATATGTCACTCCCTTTGGTTCCTTCCCTATATATGTCACTCCCTTTGGTTCCTTCCCTATATATGTCTCTCCCTTTGGTTCCTTCCCTATATATGCCCCTCCCTTTGGTTCCGTCCCTATATATGTCACTCCCTTTGGTTCCTTCCCTATATATGTCACTCCCTTTGGTTCCTTCCCTATATATGTCACTCCCTTTGGTTCCTTCCCTATATATGTCTCTCCCTTTGGTTCCTCCCCTATATATGTCTCTCCCTTTGGTTCCGTCCCTATATATGTCACTCCCGTTGGTTCCTTCCCTATATATGTCTCTCCCTTTGGTTCCTTCTCTATATATGTCTCTCCCTTTGGTTCCTTCTCTATATGTCTCTCCCTTTGGTTCCTTCCCTATATATGTCTCTCCCTTTGGTTCCTTCCCTATATATGTCTCTCCCTTTGGTTCCTTCCCTATATATATCACTCCCTTTGGTTCCTTCCTATATATGTCACTCCTTTGGTTCCTTCCCTATATATGTCCCTCCCTTTGGTTCCGTCCTATATATGTCCCTCCCTTTGGTTCCTTCCCTATATATGTCCCTCCTTTGGTTCCTTCCCTATATATGTCTCTCCTTTGGTTCCTTCCCTATATATGTCGCTCCCTTTGATTCCTTCCCTATATATGTCACTCCCTTTGGTTCCTTCCCTATATATGTCCCTCCCTTTGGTTCTTCCCTATATATGTCACTCTCTTTGGTTCCGTCCCTATATATGTCCCTCCCTTTGGTTCCTTCCCTATATATGTCTCTCCCTTTGGTTCCGTCCCTATATATGTCTCTCCCTTTGGTTCCTTCCTATATATGTCCCTCCCTTTGATTCCTTCCCTATATATGTCCCTCTCCTTTGGTTCCTTCCCTATATATGTCCCTCCCTTTGGTTCCGTCCCTATATATGTCTCTCCCTTTGGTTCCTTCCCTATATATATCACTCCCTTTGGTTCCTTCCCTATATATGTCACTCCCTTTGGTTCCTTCCCTATATATGTCCCTCCCTTTGGTTCCGTCCCTATATATGTCCCTCCCTTTGGTTCCTTCCCTATATATGTCCCTCCCTTTGGTTCCGTCCCTATTTATGTCACTCCCTTTGGTTCCTTCCCTATATATGTCCCTCCCTTTGATTCCTTCCCTATATATGTCCCTCCCTTTGGTTCCTTCCCTATATATGTCCCTCCCTTTGATTCCTTCCCTATATATGACACTCCCTTTGGTTCCTTCCCTATATATGTCCCTCCCTTTGGTTCCGTCCCTATATATGTCCCTCCCTTTGATTCCTTCCCTATATATGTCACTCCCTTTGGTTCCTTCCCTATATATGTCCCTCCCTTTGGTTCCTTCCCTATATATGTCACTCCCTTTGGTTCCTTCCCTATATATGTCCCTCCCTTTGGTTCCTTCCCTATATATGTCCCTCCCTTTGGTTCCGTCCCTATATATGTCCCTCCCTTTGGTTCCTTCCCTATATATGTCCCTCCCTTTGGTTCCTTCCCTATATATGTCACTCCCTTTGGTTCCTTCCCTATATATGTCTCTCCCTTTGGTTCCTTCCCTATATATGTCTCTCCCTTTGGTTCCTTCCCTATATATGCCCCTCCCTTTGGTTCCGTCCCTATATATGTCTCTCCCTTTGGTTCCTTCCCTATATATGTCACTCCCTTTGGTTCCTTCCCTATATATGTCACTCCCTTTGATTCCTTCCCTATATATGTCACTCCCTTTGGTTCCTTCCCTATATATGTCACTCCCTTTGGTTCCTTCCCTATATATGTCTCTCCCTTTGGTTCCTTCCCTATATATGCCCCTCCCTTTGGTTCCGTCCCTATATATGTCACTCCCTTTGGTTCCTTCCCTATATATGTCACTCCCTTTGGTTCCTTCCCTATATATGTCACTCCCTTTGGTTCCTTCCCTATATATGTCACTCCCTTTGGTTCCTTCCCTATATATGTCACTCCCTTTGGTTCCTTCCCTATATATGTCACTCCCTTTGGTTCCTTCCCTATATATGTCTCTCCCTTTGGTTCCTTCCCTATATATGTCACTCCCTTTGGTTCCTTCCCTATATATGTCACTCCCTTTGGTTCCTTCCCTATATACACTGCTCAAGAAAAAAATGTGAACACTTAAACAACACAATGTAACTCCAAGTCAATCACACTTCTGTGAAATGAAACTGTCCACTTAGGAAGCAACACTGATTGACAATATATTTCACATGCTGTTGTGCAAATGGAATAGACAACAGATGGAAATTATAGGTAATTAAGCAAGACACCCTCAATAAAGGAGTGGTTCTGCAGGTGCTGACCACAGACCACTTCTCAGTTCCTATGCTTCCTGGCTGATGTTTTGGTCACTTTTGAATGCTGGCTCTGTTTTCACTCTAGTGGTAGCATGAGACGGAGTCTACAACCCACACAAGTGGCTCAGGTAGTGCCGCTCATCCAGGATGGCACATCAATGCGAGCTGTGGCAAGAAGGTTTGCTGTGTCTGTCAGCGTAGTGTCCAGAGCATGGAGGCGCTACCAGGAGACAGGCCAGTACATCAGGAGACGTGGGGGGCGTAGGAGGGCAACAACCCAGCAGCAGGACCGCTACCTCCGCCTTTGTGCAAGGAGGAGCAGGCGGAGCACTGCCAGAGCCCTGCAAAATTACCTCCAGCAGGCCACAAATGTGCATGTGTCTGCTCAAACGGTCAGAAACAGACTCCATGAGGGTGGTATGAGGGCCTGACGTCCACAGGTGGGGGTTGTGCTTACAGCCCAACACCGTGCAGGACGTTTGGCATTTGCCAGAGAACACCAAGATTGGCTAATTCGCCACTGGCGCCCTGTGCTCTTCACAGATGAAAGCAGGTTCACACTGAGCATGTGACAGACGTGATAGAGTCTGGAGATGCCATGGAGAATGTTCTGCTGCCTGCAACATCCTCCAGCATGACCGGTTTGGCGGTGGGTCAGTCATGGGGTGGCATTTCTTTGGGGGGCCGCACAGCCCTCCATGTGCTCGCCAGAGGTAGCCTGACTGCCATTAGGTACCGAGATGAGATCCTCAGACCCCTTGTGAGACCATATGCTGGTGCGGTTGGCCCTGGGTTCCTCCTAATGCAAGACAATGCTAGACCTCATGTGGCTGGAGTGTGTCAGCAGTTCCTGCAAGAGGAAGGCATTGATGCTATGGACTGGCCCACCCGTTCCCCAGATCTGAATCCAATTGAGCACATCTGGGACATCATGTCTCGCTCCATCCACCAAAAGACTGTCCAGGAGTTGGCTCATCAGAAGCATGCCCAGGCATTGTAGGGTGGTCATACAGGCACGTGGAGGCCACACACACTACTGAGCCTCATTTTGACTTGTTTTAAGGACATTACATCAAAGTTGGATCAGCCTGTAGTGTGGTTTTCCACTTTAATTTAGAGTGTGACTCCAAATCCAGACCTCCATGGGTTGATACATTTGATTTATTAAATTATAGACCAAGTCTGAGTCTCTACAGACCAGGTAACACAGCTCCCAGTCTGAGTCTCTATAGACCAGGTAACACAGCTCCCAGTCTGAGTCTCTACAGACCAGGTAACACAGCTCCCAGTCTGAGTCTCTATAGACCAGGTAACACAGCTCCCAGTCTGAGTCTCTATAGACCAGGTAACACAGCTCCCAGTCTGAGTCTCTACAGACCAGGTAACACAGCTCCCAGTCTGAGTCTCTATAGACCAGGTAACACAGCTCCCAGTCTGAGTCTCTATAGACCAGGTAACACAGCTCCCAGTCTGAGTCTCTACAGACCAGGTAACACAGCTCCCAGTCTGAGTCTCTACAGACCAGGTAACACAGCTCCCAGTCTGAGTCTCTACAGACCAGGTAACACAGCCCCCAGTCTGAGTCTCTATAGACCAGGTAACACAGCTCCCAGTCTGAGTCTCTATAGACCAGGTAACACAGCTCCCAGTCTGAGTCTCTATAGACCAGGTAACACAGCTCCCAGTCGGAGTCTCTATAGACCAGGTAACACAGCTCCCAGTCTGAGTCTCTATAGACCAGGTAACACAGCTCCCAGTCTGAATCTCTACAGACCAGGTAACACAGCTCCCAGTCTGAGTCTCTACAGACCAGGTAACACAGCTCCCAGTCTGAGTCTCTACAGACCAGGTAACACAGCTCCCAGTCTGAGTCTCTATAGACCAGGTAACACAGCTCCCAGTCTGAGTCTCTACAGACCAGGTAACACAGCTCCCAGTCTGAGTCTCTATAGACCAGGTAACACAGCTCCCAGTCTGAGTCTCTATAGACCAGGTAACACAGCTCCCAGTCTGAGTCTCTACAGACCAGGTAACACAGCTCCCAGTCTGAGTCTCTACAGACCAGGTAACACAGCTCCCAGTCTGACTCTCTACAGACCAGGTAACACAGCTCCCAGTCTGAGTCTCTATAGACCAGGTAACACAACTCCCAGTCTGAGTCTCTACAGACCAGGTAACACAGCTCCCAGTCTGAGTCTCTACAGACCAGGTAACACAGCTCCCAGTCTGAGTCTCTACAGACCAGGTAACACAGCTCCCAGTCTGAGTCTCTACAGACCAGGTAACACAGCTCCCAGTCTGAGTCTCTACAGACCAGGTAACACAGCTCCCAGTCTGAGTCTCTACAGACCAGGTAACACAGCTCCCAGTCTGAGTCTCTACAGACCAGGTAACACAGCTCCCAGTCTGAGTCTCTACAGACCAGGTAACACAGCTCCCAGTCTGAGTCTCTACAGACCAGGTAACACAGTTCCCAGTCTGAGTCTCTACAGACCAGGTAACACAGCTCCCAGTCTGAGTCTCTATAGACCAGGTAACACAGCTCCCAGTCTGAGTCTCTACAGACCAGGTAACACAGCTCCCAGTCTGAGTCTCTACAGACCAGGTAACACAGCCCCCAGTCTGAGTCTCTACAGACCAGGTAACACAGCTCCCAGTCTGAGTCTCTACAGACCAGGTAACACAGCTCCCAGTCTGAGTCTCTACAGACCAGGTAACACAGCTCCCAGTCTGAGTCTCTACAGACCAGGTAACACAGCTCCCAGTCTGAGTCTCTACAGACCAGGTAACACAGCTCCCAGTCTGAGTCTCTACAGACCAGGTAACACAGCTCCCAGTCTGAGTCTCTACAGACCAGGTAACACAGCTCCCAGTCTGAGTCTCTACAGACCAGGTAACACAGCTCCCAGTCTGAGTCTCTACAGACCAGGTAACACAGCTCCCAGTCTGAGTCTCTACAGACCAGGTAACACAGCTCCCAGTCTGAGTCTCTACAGACCAGGTAACACAGCTCCCAGTCTGAGTCTCTACAGACCAGGTAACACAGCTCCCAGTCTGAGTCTCTACAGACCAGGTAACACAGCTCCCAGTCTGAGTCTCTACAGACCAGGTAACACAGCTCCCAGTCTGAGTCTCTACAGACCAGGTAACACAGCTCCCAGTCTGAGTCTCTACAGACCAGGTAACACAGCTCCCAGTCTGAGTCTCTACAGACCAGGTAACACAGCTCCCAGTCTGAGTCTCTATAGACCAGGTAACACAGCTCCCAGTCTGAGTCTCTACAGACCAGGTAACACAGCTCCCAGTCTGAGTCTCTACAGACCAGGTAACACAGCTCCCAGTCTGAGTCTCTACAGACCAGGTAACACAGCTCCCAGTCTGAGTCTCTACAGACCAGGTAACACAGCTCCCAGTCTGAGTCTCTATATACCAGGTAACACAGCTCCCAGTCTGAGTCTCTACAGACCAGGTAACACAGCTCCCAGTCTGAGTCTCTACAGACCAGGTAACACAGCTCCCAGTCTGAGTCTCTACAGACCAGGTAACACAGCTCCCAGTCTGAGTCTCTACAGACCAGGTAACACAGCTCCCAGTCTGAGTGTCTACAGACCAGGGTGGAAGCACTACGGGAGAAATAAGGAGTTGAACAGACTGCCAGCAATTGGCCAGGGTTGTGTTCATTAGTGCACAGCATAGCAAAACCTTTCTCAACAGAAAACAAGGGTTTGGTAACTGTACAAGTTGTTACAGGTCCCCGTTTAGGCTCTTTCGTTTCCGTTTTCGTTCCTCGTGAATATGAGCGAGCAACCAATCAGGTCATCGGCAACATTCAGATGGAGCATAACGAAGGATGCCCTGTGATCCGGCCTCCAGCCAAAATGACATTTACTTGATTACTGCCAGCACAATTCAACTCAATTTGACATCTCTATGGAAACTCATCTTCCTATTTACTAGCGGTAATGCACTTAGTCAGAGCTTTTGTTTCCAAACGAGCAGAGACAGAGCAACCCACAACTCTTGGAATGCGGCTAGGTTCTGTTTTAAAGCGATATTTCAGGGTTACCTCCTAAACAGCTAGAGGTACTTCAGGGTTAACTCTTAAACAGCTAGAGGTACTTCAGGGTTAACTCCTAAACAGCTAGAGGTACTTCAGGGTTAACTCCTAAACAGCTAGAGGTACTTCAGGGTTAACTCTTAAACAGCTAGAGGTACTTCAGGGTTAACTCTTAAACAGCTAGAGGTACTTCAGGGTTAACTCTTAAACAGCTAGAGGTACTTCAGGGTTAACTCTTAAACAGCTAGAGGTACTTCAGGGTTAACTCTTAAACAGCTAGAGGTACTTCAGGGTTAACTCCTAAACAGCTAGAGGTACTTCAGGGTTAACTCTTAAACAGCTAGAGGTACTTCAGGGTTAACTCCTAAACAGCTAGAGGTACTTCAGGGTTAACTCCTAAACAGCTAGAGGTACTTCAGGGTTAACTCCTAAACAGCTAGAGGTACTTCAGGGTTAACTCCTAAACAGCTAGAGGTACTTCAGGGTTAACTCCTAAACAGCTAGAGGTACTTCAGGGTTAACTCTTAAACAGCTAGAGGTACTTCAGGGTTAACTCCTAAACAGCTAGAGGTACTTCAGGGTTAACTCCTAAACAGCTAGAGGTACTTCAGGGTTAACTCCTAAACAGCTAGAGGTACTTCAGGGTTAACTCTTAAACAGCTAGAGGTACTTCAGGGTTAACTCCTAAACAGCTAGAGGTACTTCAGGGTTAACTCCTAAACAGCTAGAGGTACTTCGGGGTTAACTCCTAAACAGCTAGAGGTACTTCAGGGTTAACTCCTAAACAGCTAGAGGTACTTCAGGGTTAACTCCTAAACAGCTAGAGGTACTTCAGGGTTAACTCTTAAACAGCTAGAGGTACTTCAGGGTTAACTCCTAAACAGCTAGAGGTACTTCAGGGTTAACTCCTAAACAGCTAGAGGTACTTCAGGGTTAACTCCTAAACAGCTAGAGGTACTTCAGGGTTAACTCTTAAACCTAAACAGCTAGGTTCAGGGTTAACTCTTAATCCTAGACAGCTAGGTTCAGGGTTAACTCTTAATCCTAAACAGCTAGGTTCAAGGGTTAACTCTTAATCCTAAACAGCTAGGTTCAGGGTTAACTCTTAATCCTAAACAGCTAGGTTCAGGGTTAACTCTTAATCCTAGACAGCTAGGTTCAGGGTTAACTCTTAATCCTAGACAGCTAGGTTCAGGGTTAACTCTTAATCCTAAACAGCTCGGTTCAGGGTTAACTCTTAAACCTAAACAGCTAGGTTCAGGGTTAACTCTTAATCCTAAACAGCTAGGTTCAAGGTTAACTCTTAATCCTAGACAGCTAGGTTCAGGGTTAACTCTTAATCCTAGACAGCTAGGTTCAGGGTTAACTCTTAATCCTAAACAGCTAGGTTCAGGGTTAACTCTTAATCCTAAACAGCTAGGTTCAGGGTTAACTCTTAATCCCAAACAGCTAGGTTCAGGGTTAACTCTTAATCCTAGACAGCTAGGTTCAGGGTTAACTCTTAATCCTAAACAGCTATGTTCAGTGTTAACTCTTAATCCTAAACAGCTAGGTTCAGGGTTAACTCTTAATCCTAAACAGCTAGGTTCAGGGTTAACTCTTAATCCTAAACAGCTAGGTTCAGGGTTAACTCTTAATCCTAAACAGCTAGGTTCAGGGTTAACTCTTAATCCTAAACAGCTAGGTTCAGGGTTAACTCTTAATCCTAAACAGCTAGGTTCAGGGTTAACTCTTAATCCTAAACAGCTAGGTTCAGGGTTAACTCTTAATCCTAAACAGCTAGGTTCAGGGTTAACTCTTAATCCTAGACAGCTAGGTTCAGGGTTAACTCTTAATCCTAGACAGCTAGGTTCAGGGTTAACTCTTAATCCTAAACAGCTCGGTTCAGGGTTAACTCTTAAACCTAAACAGCTAAGTTCAGGGTTAACTCTTAATCCTAGACAGCTAGGTTCAGGGTTAACTCTTAATCCTAAACAGCTAGGTTCAAGGTTAACTCTTAATCCTAGACAGCTAGGTTCAGGGTTAACTCTTAATCCTAGACAGCTAGGTTCAGGGTTAACTCTTAATCCTAAACAGCTAGGTTCAGGGTTAACTCTTAATCCTAAACAGCTAGGTTCAGGGTTAACTCTTAATCCTAAACAGCTAGGTTCAGGGTTAACTCTTAATCCTAGACAGCTAGGTTCAGGGTTAACTCTTAATCCTAAACAGCTATGTTCAGGGTTAACTCTTAATCCTAAACAGCTAGGTTCAGGGTTAACTCTTAATCCTAAACAGCTAGGTTCAGGGTTAACTCTTAATCCTAAACAGCTAGGTTCAGGGTTAACTCTTAATCCTAAACAGCTAGGTTCAGGGTTAACTCTTAATCCTAAACAGCTAGGTTCAGGGTTAACTCTTAATCCTAAACAGCTAGGTTCAGGGTTAACTCTTAATCCTAAATAGCTAGGTTCAGGGTTAACTCTTAATCCTAAACAGCTAGGTTCAGGGTTAACTCTTAATCCTAAACAGCTAGGTTCAGGGTTAACTCTTAATCCTAGACAGCTAGGTTGCACTTCCTCAGACTCAGATGAATTTGTAGATGCCATTTCTGTATGTCTCTGTATCCAGTATGAAAGAAGTGAAAGGTTGTTTCGCAAGCCAATGCTAACTAGGATGAGGGAAATGACTCTGGGGAAGTAGATATGGGGCCTCATTGGCAAAATCCCATAGTATCTCTTTAAATAAACATCTCTCGGTCGCATCTCAATTGTCTGTGTTTTCTTCCACTCCTCCCTCTGGGTCGCATCTCAATTGTCTGTGTTTTCTTCCACTCCTCCCTCTGGGTCGCATCTCAATTGTCTGTGTTTTCTTCCCCTCGTCCCCTCGATGTTAAATAAACATCTCTACATCCACAATACAGCATAGTGTCAGAGACAACAACAACAAAAATTATCCTCTATGTGTCATAATTAGACAGACAGAAGTCATCTTGCTGATAGGGTTCATTACGATAAGTAACCTTATCTTACCTACTAGAAATGTCAAGTGACAAATAAGTCTCTCTCTCATCTGCTCTTTGTCGACGCCCTTGTTATAAGGTCATCGGCACCAGGAACTTTACCCAGTACGAGGACATTTCAGACGAAAAAACCTGCTTTCCTCGGCCGGGAGGATGAAACTTGGCTGCAGGTGGATGTTCCAGCAAGACAATGTTCCCCCGGAGCACACGTCAAAGTAATGGTTCACCCCCCCTATCTCAGTCTCCGGATATGAAACCCATTGAAAAGCCATGGTTTAAATTGAAGAAGGGAGTCAAATCAAATCAAATCAAAATCAAATCAAATGTATTTATAAAGCCCTTCGTACATCAGCTGATGTCTCAAAGTGCTGTACAGAAACCCAGCCTAAAACCCCCAAACAGCAAACAGAGTCCATACGAGTAGACAGATTCTGTATGCAGGACTAGTCTAAGATCCTCCTCAAAGTGTATCTCCAACTCATAAAACACTTTTGAAAACCCTAACCCTAAAACCCTAACCCTAACCCTAACCCTACTAAACATATTTTTCTCTAAGCAATTATTAATGTAAAATATATATAAAATATATATATATATATTTCATTTTTGCTAATCTTTATCAAGGGTTTCAGACCCCACTGTAATTGTAAAACTCTGTTTCCATTCTGTGAGTTCCCTGCTCTCCTACACTCTCTGTGGAACTGAATGACCTGAACTCTATAAATCTAAGATGAGGGTTGTTTTCTCTTTTTCTACTCTCCCCTCTGCTCGGTTCCGCCCTCCCCCTCTGCTCCCCTCTGCTCGGTTCCACCCTCCCCTTCTGCTCAGTTCCTCCCTCCCCCTCTGCTCGGTTTCTCCCTTCCCCTCTGCTCGGTTCCTACCTCCCCCTCTGCTCGGTTCCTCCCTCCCCCTCTGCTCCTCTCTGCTCAGTTCCCCCCTCCCCCTCTACTCCTCTCTGCTCGGTTCCTCCCTCCCCCTCTGCTCCCCTCGCTCGGTTCCTACCTCCCCCTCTGCTCCTCTCTGCCCGGTTCCTCCCTCCCCCTCTACTCCTCTCTGCTCGGTTCCTACCTCCCCCTCTGCCCGGTTCCTCCCTCCCCTCTACTCCTCTCTGCTCGGTTCCTACCTCCCCCTCTGCTCGGTTCCTCCCTCCCCTTCTGCTCAGTTCCTCCCTCCCCCTCTGCTCGGTTTCTCCCTTCCCCTCTGCTCGGTTCCTACCTCCCCCTCTGCTCGGTTCCTCCCTCCCCCTCTGCTCCTCTCTGCTCAGTTCCCCCCTCCCCCTCTACTCCTCTCTGCTCGGTTCCTCCCTCCCCCTCTGCTCCCCTCGCTCGGTTCCTACCTCCCCCTCTGCTCCTCTCTGCCCGGTTCCTCCCTCCCCCTCTACTCCTCTCTGCTCGGTTCCTACCTCCCCCTCTGCTCCCCTCGCTCGGCTGACTGCCTCCCTGCCAGCTCCCTGTACAGTGGGCTAAACAGTAGCTGGACCAAGACATCACTCCTGAGTCCTGTCCTATCCTTCTACACAACATCAACACTCCTGAGTCCTGTCCTATCCTTCTACACAACACAAACACTCCTGAGTCCTGTCCTATCCTTCCACACAACACAAACACTCCTGAGTCCTGTCCTATCCTTCTACACAACACAAACACTCCTGAGTCCTGTCCTATCCTTCTACACAACATCAACACTCCTGAGTCCTGTCCTATCCTTCTACACAACATCAACACTCCTGAGTCCTGTCCTATCCTTCTACACAACATCAACACTCCTGAGTCCTGTCCTATCCTTCTACACAACATCAACACTCCTGAGTCCTGTCCTATCCTTCTACACAACATCAACACTCCTGAGTCCTGTCCTATCCTTCTACACAACATCAACACTCCTGAGTCCTGTCCTATCCTTCTACACAACATCAACACTCCTGAGTCCTGTCCTATCCTTCCACACAACACAAACACTCCTGAGTCCTGTCCTATCCTTCCACACAACACAAACACTCCTGAGTCCTGTCCTATCCTTCTACACAACACAAACACTCCTGAGTCCTGTCCTATCCTTCTACACAACACCCTCTTCAGTCCTTCTAACCTTCTCCAGGGAAACAAACACCATCCTCCACATCAATCGTGGATGAAGCAAAGCACCACTCGAAGAGAAGAGAGTAGAGAGAGGAGAGTAGAGAGTGGAGTAGAGAGAGGAGAGTAGAGAGAGGAGAGTAGAGAACGGAGTGTAGAGAGAGGAGAGTAGAGAGTGGAGTGTAGAGAGAGGAGAGTAGAGAGTGGAGTAGAGAGAGTAGAGAACGGAGTAGAGAGTAGAAAGAGGAGAGGAGAAAGAGGAGAGTAGAGAGAGGAGAGGAGAGAGTGGAGAGTAGAGAGTGGAGAGTAGAGAGGAGAGTAGAGAGTGGAGAGTAGAGAGTGGAGTAGAGAGAGGAGAGTAGAGAGCGGAGTAGAGAGAGGAGAGTAGAGAGTGGAGTAGAGAGAGGAGAGTAGAGAGTGGAGTAGAGAGAGGAGAGTAGAGAGAGGAGAGTAGAAAGAGGAGAGGAGAAAGAGGAGAGTAGAGAGCGGAGTAGAGAGCGGAGTAGAGAGAGGAGAGTAGAGAACGGATTAGAGAGTAGAGAGAGGAGAGTAGAGAGAGGAGAGTAGAGAGAGGAGAGTCGAGAGAGGAGAGTAGAGAGAGGAGAGTAGAGAGAGGAGAGTCGAGAGAGGAGAGTAGAGAGAGGAGAGTAGAGAGCGGAGTAGAGAGAGGAGAGTAGAAAGAGGAGAGTAGAGAGCGGAGTAGAGAGCGGAGTAGAGAGCGGAGTAGAGAGTGGAGTAGAGAGCGGAGAGGAGAGTAGAGAATGGAGTAGAGAGAGGAGAGTAGAGAGAGGAGAGTAGAGAATGGAGTAGAGAGAGGAGAGTAGAAAGAGGAGAGTAGAACGAGGAGAGTAGAACAAGGAGAGTAGAAAGAGGAGAGTAGAAAGAGGAGAGGGGAATGGAGAGAAGGGAGAGTAGATAAGGGAGAGTAGAGAGTAGAGAGGGGAGAATAGAGAGGGGAGAGTAGAGAGTAGAGAATGGAGTAGAGAGTAGAAAGAGGAGAGTAGTGAGAGGAGAGAAGGGAGAGTAGATAATGTAGAGTAGATAGGGGAGAATAGAGAGGGGAGAGTAGAGAGAGGAGAGGAGAAAGAGGAGAGTAGAGAGTGGAGAGTAGAGAAGGGAGAGTATAGAGTAGCGAGGGGAGAGTAGAGAATAGAGAGGGGAGAGTAAAGAGTAGAGAGGGGAGAAGAGAGAGTAGAGAAGGGAGAGTCGAGAAGGGAGAGTAGAGGGACAGTAGAGAGAATATAGGGGAGAGTAGAGAGAGGAGAGTAGAGAGAAAAGAGTGGAGAGTAGAGAGAAAATAGGGGAGAGTAGAGAACAGAGAGTAGAGAGGAGAGAGTAGAGAGTGGAGAAGAGAGAGTAGAGAAGGGAGAGTCGAGAAGGGAGAGTAGAGAGGGACAGTAGAGAGAATATAGGGGAGAGTAGAGAGAGGAGAGTAGAGAGAAAATAGGGGAGAGTAGAGAACAGAGAGTAGAGAGGGGAGAGTAGAGAGAAAATATGGGAGAGTAGAGAACAGAGAGTAGAGAGGGGAGAGTAGAGACTAGGTATGTATAGATGGTGGTGAGTTTCAGGCTGGTTTCTTCTAGGGTGACAAGGTATCTACTTTACTGAGATCTCTCCATGTCTATCAAATCTCTGTCGATAGATCTCAATCTCTATACATCTCTCTCTATATCTATCTCTCTATATAGCTCACACACTACATCACTCTCTATATCTCTCCCTCTACATATTTCTCAACATCTCCCTCTACATCTCTCTGTACATCTCTCTCTGTCTCTCTCCATATCTCTCTCTACATCTCTCTCCATATCTCTCTCCATATCTCTCTATACATCTCTCTCCATATCTCTCTATATCTCTCTCTATATCTCTCTATACATCTCTCTCTGTCTCTCTCTACATCTCTCTATATCTCTCTCTACATCTCTCTATACATCTCTCTCTATATCTCTCTATACATCTCTCTCTGTCTCTCTCTACATCTCTCTCTACATCTCTATCTACATCTCTCTCTACATCTCTCTCTACATCTCTCTCTGTCTCTCTTTCTATATCTCCCTCTACAACTCCCTCTACATCTCCCTCTATATCTCCCTCTACACATCTATCTATACTGTATAGCCCTACTGTATAGCCCTACTGTATAGCCTTACTGTACAGTCCTACTGTATAGCCCTACTGTATAACCTACTGTATAGCCCTACTGTATAGCCCTACTGTATAGCCCTACTGTATACCCTACTGTATAGTCCTACTGTATAGCCCTACTGTATAGTCCTACTGTATACCCTACTGTATAGCCCTACTGTATAGCCCTACTGTATAGTCCTACTGTATACCCTACTGTATAGCCCTACTGTATAACCCTACTGTATAGCCCTACTGTATAGCCTTACTATATAGTCCTACTGTATAGCCTACTGTATAGTCCTACTGTATACCCTACTGTATAGTCCTACTGTATAGTCTTACTGTATACCCTACTTTATAGCCCTACTGTATAACCCTACCGTATAGCCCTACTGTATAGCCTACTGTATAGTCCTACTGTATACCCTACTGTATAGTCCTACTGTATAGTCTTACTGTATACCCTACTTTATAGCCCTACTGTATAACCCTACCGTATAGCCCTACTGTATAGTCTTACTGTATAGTCCTACTGTATCGCCTACTGTATAGTCCTACTGTATACCCTACTGTATAATCCTACTGTATAGCCTTACTGTATACCCTAATGTATACCCTACTGTATAGTCCTACTGTATAGCCTTACTGTATACCCTACTGTATAGCCCTACTGTATAACCCTACCGTATAGCCCTACTGTATAACCCTACCGTATAGCCCTACTGTATAACCCTACCGTATAGCCCTACTGTATAGCCCTACTGTATAGCCCTACTGTATAGTCTTATTGTTACTGTACTGTCCTCCCTGTTACTGTCCTATACAGTACTTTCATCCCTGTTACTGTACTGTCATCCCTGTTACTGTACTGTCCTCCCTGTTACTGTCCTATACTGTACTGTCATCCCTGTTACTGTACTGGCATCCCTGTTACTGTCCTATACTGTACTGTCATCCCTGTTACTGTCCTATACTGTACTGTCATCCCTGTTACTGTCCTATACAGTAATGTCATCCCTGTTACCGTCCTATACTGTACTGTCCTCCCTGTTACTGTCCTATACAGTACTGTCATCCATGTTACTGTACGGTCATGGTCATCCCTGTTACTGTCCTATACTGTACTGTCATCCCTGTTACTGTCCTATACAGTACTGTCATCCCTGTTACTGTCCTATACAGTAATGTCATCCCTGTTACTGTCCTATAATGTACTGTCATCCCTGTTACTACACTGTCATCCATGTTACTGTACTGTCATCCCTGTTACTGTCCTATACAGTAATGTCATCCCTGTTACTGTCCTATACAGTACTGTCATCCCTGTTACTACACTGTCATCCATGTTACTGTACTGTCATCCCTGTTACTGTCCTATACTGTACTGTCATCCCTGTTACTGTCCTATACAGTACTGTCATCCCTGTTACCGTCCTATACAGTACTGTCATCCCTGTTACTGTCCTATACAGTACCATCATCCCTGTTACTGTCCTATACAGTACTGTCATCCATGTTACTGTACTGTCATCCCTGTTACTGTCCTATACAGTACTGTCATCCCTGTTACTGTCCTATACAGTACTGTCATCGCTGTTACTGTCCTATACTGTACTGTCATCCCTGTTACTGTCCTATACTGTACTGTCCTCCCTGTTACTGTCCTATACAGTACTGTCATCCCTGTTGCTGTCCTATAATGTACTGTCCTCCCTGTTACTGTCCTATACTGTACTCCCTGTTACTGTCCTATAATGTACTGTCATCCTTATTACTGCATTGTCCTCCCTGTTACTGTCCTATACTGTACTGTCATCCTTGTTAATGTCCTATACTGTACTGTCATCCCTGTTACTGTCCTATACAGTACTGTCATCCATGTTACTGTACTGGCATCCCTGTTACTGCCCTATACAGTACTGTCATCCCTGTTACTGTCCTATACTGTACTGTCATCCCTGTTACTGTCCTATACAGTACTGTCATCCCTGTTACTGTCCTATACAGTACTGTCATCCCTGGTACTGTCCTATACAGTACTGTCCTCCCTGTTACTGATCTATACTGTACTGTCATCCATGTTACTGTACTGTCATCCCTGTTACTGTCCTATACAGTAATGTCATCCCTGTTACTGTCCTATACTGTACTGTCATCCCTATTACTGTCCTATACAGTAATGTCATCCCTGTTACTGTACTCTCATCCCTGTTACTGTACTGTCATCCCTGTTATTGTACTGTTATCCCTGTTACTGTCCTATACAGTACTGTCATCCCTGTTACTGTACTGTCATCCCTGTTACTGTCATATACTGTACTGTCATCCCTGTTACTGTCCTATACAGTACTGTCATCCCTGTTACTGTACTGTTATCCCTGTTACTGTACTATACAGTACTGTCATCCCTGTTACTGTCCTATACAGTACTGTCATCCCTGTTACTGTCCTATACTGTACTGTCATCCCTGTTACTGTCCTATACAGTACTGTCATCCCTGTTACTGTACTGTCATCCCTGTTACTGTCCTATACGGTACTGTCATCCCTGTTACTGTCCTATACAGTAATGTCATCCCTGTTACCGTCCTATACTGTACTGTCCTCCCTGTTACTGTCCTATACAGTACTGTCATCCATGTTACTGTACGGTCATCCCTGTTACTGTCATATACTGTACTGTCATCCCTGTTACTGTCCTATACAGTACTGTCATCCCTGTTAATGTACTGTTATCCCTGTTACTGTACTATACAGTACTGTCATCCCTGTTACTGTCCTATACAGTACTGTCATCCCTGTTACTGTCCTATACTGTACTGTCATCCCTGTTACTGTCCTATACAGTACTGTCATCCCTGTTACTGTACTGTCATCCCTGTTACTGTCCTATACTGTACTGTCATCCCTGTTACTGTCCTATACAGTAATGTCATCCCTGTTACCGTCCTATACTGTACTGTCCTCCCTGTTACTGTCCTATACAGTACTGTCATCCATGTTACTGTACGGTCATGGTCATCCCTGTTACTGTCCTATACTGTACTGTCATCCCTGTTACTGTCCTATACAGTACTGTCATCCCTGTTACTGTCCTATACAGTAATGTCATCCCTGTTACTGTCCTATAATGTACTGTCATCCCTGTTACTACACTGTCATCCATGTTACTGTACTGTCATCCCTGTTACTGTCCTATACAGTAATGTCATCCCTGTTACTGTCCTATACAGTACTGTCATCCCTGTTACTACACTGTCATCCATGTTACTGTACTGTCATCCCTGTTACTGTCCTATACTGTACTGTCATCCCTGTTACTGTCCTATACAGTACTGTCATCCCTGTTACCGTCCTATACAGTACTGTCATCCCTGTTACTGTCCTATACAGTACCATCATCCCTGTTACTGTCCTATACAGTACTGTCATCCATGTTACTGTACTGTCATCCCTGTTACTGTCATATACAGTACTGTCATCCCTGTTACTGTCCTATACAGTACTGTCATCCCTGTTACTGTCCTATACTGTACTGTCATCCCTGTTACTGTCCTATACTGTACTGTCCTCCCTGTTACTGTCCTATACAGTACTGTCATCCCTGTTGCTGTCCTATAATGTACTGTCCTCCCTGTTACTGTCCTATACTGTACTCCCTGTTACTGTCCTATAATGTACTGTCATCCTTATTACTGCATTGTCCTCCCTGTTACTGTCCTATACTGTACTGTCATCCATGTTAATGTCCTATACTGTACTGTCATCCCTGTTACTGTCCTATACAGTACTGTCATCCATGTTACTGTACTGGCATCCCTGTTACTGCCCTATACAGTACTGTCATCCCTGTTACTGTCCTATACTGTACTGTCATCCCTGTTACTGTCCTATACAGTACTGTCATCCCTGTTACTGTCCTATACAGTACTGTCATCCCTGGTACTGTCCTATACAGTACTGTCCTCCCTGTTACTGATCTATACTGTACTGTCATCCATGTTACTGTACTGTCATCCCTGTTACTGTCCTATACAGTAATGTCATCCCTGTTACTGTCCTATACTGTACTGTCATCCCTATTACTGTCCTATACAGTAATGTCATCCCTGTTACTGTACTCTCATCCCTGTTACTGTACTGTCATCCCTGTTATTGTACTGTTATCCCTGTTACTGTCCTATACAGTACTGTCATCCCTGTTACTGTACTGTCATCCCTGTTACTGTCATATACTGTACTGTCATCCCTGTTACTGTCCTATACAGTACTGTCATCCCTGTTACTGTACTGTTATCCCTGTTACTGTACTATACAGTACTGTCATCCCTGTTACTGTCCTATACAGTACTGTCATCCCTGTTACTGTCCTATACTGTACTGTCATCCCTGTTACTGTCCTATACAGTACTGTCATCCCTGTTACTGTACTGTCATCCCTGTTACTGTCCTATACTGTACTGTTATCCCTGTTACTGTCCTATACAGTACTGTCATCCCTGTTACTGTACTGTCATCCCTGTTACTGTCCTATACTGCACTGTCCTATACAGTACTGTCATCCCTGTTACTGTCCTATACAGTACTGTCATCCCTGTTACTGTACTGTCATCCCTGTTACTGTACTGTCCTATACAGTACTGTCATCCCTGTTACTACACTGTCATCCCTGTTACTGTACTGTCATCCCTGTTACTGTACTGTCATTCCTGTTACTGTCCTATACTGTACTGTCATTCCTGTTACTGTCCTATACTGTACTGTCATCCCTGTTACTGTCCTATACAGTACTGTCATCCCTGTTACAGTACTGCCATCCCTGTTACTGTCCTATACTGTACTGTCATCCCTGTTACTGTACTGTCAGCCCTGTTACTGTACTGTCATCCCTGTTACTGTACTGTCATCCCTGTTACCGCACTGTCATCCCTGTTACTGTACTGTCATCCCTGTTACTGTACTGTCATCCCTGTTACTGTACTGTCATCCCTGTTACTTCACTGTCATCCCTGTTACTGTACTGTCATCCCTGTTACTGTCATCCCTGTTACCGTACTGTCATCCCTGTAACTTCACTGTCATCCCTGTTACTGTACTGTATGTTACAACTGTCAAATAGTATCACTCTCTATTATTTTTACAGTTTGTTGACTAATAGCTGAAGTGCAAAATAATTTAGTGCCAAATCTTAACTTGAGATATGTAACATATGAGTTCCGTGTGAATCTGAAATAAGGTTTTGGGCCCGTGATGTTAGTGTAAACGTACACGCTAGAGTACTACTGTACGTTGGCAGGTGAACAACAACTGAACTGGCCCTTATAAAAACTATAAAACTATATCTATTAATACTTTGTCATCACAACCCATTGTTGAGGCAACAGTGGATATATTAGTGATATAAACAGTGGATGTATTAGTGATATAAACAGTGGATGTGTTAGTGATATAAACAGTGGATGTATTAGTGATATAAACAGTGTTAGTGATATAAACAGTGGATGTGTTAGTGATATAAACAGTGGATGTATTAGTGATATAAACAGTGGATGTATTAGTGATATAAACAGTGGATGTATTAGTGATATAAACAGTGGATGTATTAGTGATATAAACAGTGGATGTATTAGTGATATAAACAGTGTTAGTGATATAAACAGTGGATGTATTAGTGATATAAACAGTGGATGTATTAGTGATATAAACAGTGGATGTATTAGTGATATAAACAGTGGATGTATTAGTGATATAAACAGTGTTAGTGATATAAACAGTGGATGTATTAGTGATATAAACAGTGTTAGTGATATAAACAGTGAATGTATTAGTGATATAAACAGTGTTAGTGATATAAACAGTGGATATATTAGTGATATAAACAGTGTTAGTGATATAAACAGTGGATGTATTAGTGATATAAACAGTGTTAGTGATATAAACAGTGGATATATTAGTGATATAAACAGTGGATATATTAGTGATATAAACAGTGTTAGTGATATAAACAGTGAATGTATTAGTGATATAAACAGTGGATGTATTAGTGATATAAACAGTGGATGTATTAGTGATATAAACAGTGGATATATTAGTGATATAAACAGTGGATATATTAGTGATATAAACAGTGGATATATTAGTGATATAAACAGTGTTAGTGATATAAACAGTGAATGTATTAGTGATATAAACAGTGGATGTATTAGTGATATAAACAGTGGATGTATTAGTGATATAAACAGTGGATGTATTCGTGATATAAACAGTGGATGTATTAGTGATATAAACAGTGGATATATTAGTGATATAAACAGTGGATGTATTAGTGATATAAACAGTGGATGTATTAGTGATATAAACAGTGGATGTATTAGTGATATAAACAGTGGATGTATTAGTGATATAAACAGTGGATGTATTAGTGATATAAACAGTGGATGTATTAGTGATATAAACAGTGGATGTATTAGTGATATAAACAGTGGATGTATTAGTGATATAAACAGTGGATGTATTAGTGATATAAACAGTGGATGTATTAGTGATATAAACAGTGGATATATTAGTGATATAAACAGTGGATATATTAGTGATATAAACAGTGGATATATTAGTGATATAAACAGTGTTAGTGATATAAACAGTGGATGTATTAGTGATATAAACAGTGGATGTATTAGTGATATAAACAGTGTTAGTGATATAAACAGTGGATGTATTAGTGATATAAACAGTGGATGTATTAGTGATATAAACAGTGGATGTATTAGTGATATAAACAGTGTTAGTGATATAAACAGTGGATGTATTAGTGATATAAACAGTGGATGTATTAGTGATATAAACAGTGGATGTATTAGTGATATAAACAGTGGATGTGTTAGTGATATAAACAGTGGATGTATTAGTGATATAAACAGTGTTAGTGATATAAACAGTGGATGTATTAGTGATATAAACAGTGGATGTATTAGTGATATAAACAGTGTTAGTGATATAAACAGTGGATGTATTAGTGATATAAACAGTGGATGTATTAGTGATATAAACAGTGGATGTGTTAGTGATATAAACAGTGGATGTGTTAGTGATATAAACAGTGGATGTATTAGTGATATAAACAGTGTTAGTGATATAAACAGTGGATGTGTTAGTGATATAAACAGTGGATGTATTAGTGATATAAACAGTGGATGTATTAGTGATATAAACAGTGGATGTATTAGTGATATAAACAGTGGATGTATTAGTGATATAAACAGTGGATGTATTAGTGATATAAACAGTGGATGTATTAGTGATATAAACAGTGGATGTGTTAGTGATATAAACAGTGGATGTATTAGTGATATAAACAGTGGATGTATTAGTGATATAAACAGTGGATGTATTAGTGATATAAACAGTGGATGTATTAGTGATATAAACAGTGGATGTATTAGTGATATAAACAGTGTTAGTGATATAAACAGTGGATGTGTTAGTGATATAAACAGTGGATGTATTAGTGATATAAACAGTGGATGTATTAGTGATATAAACAGTGGATGTATTAGTGATATAAACAGTGGATGTATTAGTGATATAAACAGTGGATGTATTAGTGATATAAACAGTGGATGTATTAGTGATATAAACAGTGGATATATTAGTGATATAAACAGTGGATGTGTTAGTGATATAAACAGTGGATGTATTAGTGATATAAACAGTGGATGTGTTAGTGATATAAACAGTGTTAGTGATATAAACAGTGGATGTGTTAGTGATATAAACAGTGGATGTATTAGTGATATAAACAGTGGATGTATTAGTGATATAAACAGTGGATGTATTAGTGATATAAACAGTGGATGTATTAGTGATATAAACAGTGGATGTATTAGTGATATAAACAGTGGATGTATTAGTGATATAAACAGTGGATATATTAGTGATATAAACAGTGGATGTGTTAGTGATATAAACAGTGGATGTATTAGTGATATAAACAGTGGATGTATTAGTGATATAAACAGTGGATGTATTAGTGATATAAACAGTGGATATATTAGTGATATAAACAGTGGATGTATTAGTGATATAAACAGTGTTAGTGATATAAACAGTGGATGTATTAGTGATATAAACAGTGGATGTATTAGTGATATAAACAGTGGATGTATTAGTGATATAAACAGTGTTAGTGATATAAACAGTGGATGTGTTAGTGATATAAACAGTGGATGTATTAGTGATATAAACAGTGTTAGTGATATAAACAGTGGATGTATTAGTGATATAAACAGTGGATGTATTAGTGATATAAACAGTGTTAGTGATATAAACAGTGGATGTATTAGTGATATAAACAGTGTTAGTGATATAAACAGTGGATGTATTAGTGATATAAACAGTGGATATATTAGTGATATAAACAGTGGATGTATTAGTGATATAAACAGTGGATGTATTAGTGATATAAACAGTGGATATATTAGTGATATAAACAGTGGATGTATTAGTGATATAAACAGTGGATGTATTAGTGATATAAACAGTGGATGTGTTAGTGATATAAACAGTGGATGTGTTAGTGATATAAACAGTGGATGTATTAGTGATATAAACAGTGAATGTATTAGTGATATAAACAGTGGATGTATTAGTGATATAAACAGTGGATGTATTAGTGATATAAACAGTGGATGTATTAGTGATATAAACAGTGGATGTGTTAGTGATATAAACAGTGTTAGTGATATAAACAGTGGATGTATTAGTGATATAAACAGTGGATGTATTAGTGATATAAACAGTGGATGTGTTAGTGATATAAACAGTGGATGTATTAGTGATATAAACAGTGAATGTATTAGTGATATAAACAGTGGATGTATTAGTGATATAAACAGTGGATGTATTAGTTATATAAACAGTGTTAGTGATATAAACAGTGGATATGTTAGTGATATAAACAGTGGATGTATTAGTGATATAAACAGTGTTAGTGATATAAACAGTGGATGTATTAGTGATATAAACAGTGTTAGTGATATAAACAGTGGATATATTAGTGATATAAACAGTGGATATATTAGTGATATAAACAGTGGATATATTAGTGATATAAACAGTGAATGTGTTAGTGATATAAACAGTGGATGTGTTAGTGATATAAACAGTGGATGTATTAGTGATATAAACAGTGGATATATTAGTGATATAAACAGTGAATGTGTTAGTGATATAAACAGTGGATATATTAGTGATATAAACAGTGGATATATTAGTGATATAAACAGTGAATGTGTTAGTGATATAAACAGTGGATGTGTTAGTGATATAAACAGTGGATGTATTAGTGATATAAACAGTGTTAGTGATATAAACAGTGGATGTATTAGTGATATAAACAGTGTTAGTGATATAAACAGTGGATATATTAGTGATATAAACAGTGGATATATTAGTGATATAAACAGTGGATGTATTAGTGATATAAACAGTGTTAGTGATATAAACAGTGGATGTATTAGTGATATAAACAGTGTTAGTGATATAAACAGTGGATGTATTAGTGATATAAACAGTGGATGTATTAGTGATATAAACAGTGTTAGTGATATAAACAGTGGATATATTAGTGATATAAACAGTGGATATATTAGTGATATAAACAGTGGATGTATTAGTGATATAAACAGTGTTAGTGATATAAACAGTGGATGTATTAGTGATATAAACAGTGGATGTATTAGTGATATAAACAGTGGATGTATTAGTGATATAAACAGTGGATGTGTTAGTGATATAAACAGTGGATGTATTAGTGATATAAACAGTGGATGTATTAGTGATATAAACAGTGGATATATTAGTGATATAAACAGTGGATATATTAGTGATATAAACAGTGGATGTATTAGTGATATAAACAGTGGATGTATTAGTGATATAAACAGTGGATGTGTTAGTGATATAAACAGTGGATGTATTAGTGATATAAACAGTGGATGTATTAGTGATATAAACAGTGGATGTATTAGTGATATAAACAGTGGATATATTAGTGATATAAACAGTGGATGTATTAGTGATATAAACAGTGGATGTATTAGTGATATAAACAGTGGATATATTAGTGATATAAACAGTGGATATATTAGTGATATAAACAGTGGATGTATTAGTGATATAAACAGTGTTAGTGATATAAACAGTGGATGTATTAGTGATATAAACAGTGGATGTATTAGTGATATAAACAGTGGATGTATTAGTGATATAAACAGTGGATGTATTAGTGATATAAACAGTGGATGTATTAGTGATATAAACAGTGGATGTATTAGTGATATAAACAGTGGATGTATTAGTGATATAAACAGTGGATGTATTAGTGATATAAACAGTGTTAGTGATATAAACAGTGGATGTGTTAGTGATATAAACAGTGGATGTATTAGTGATATAAACAGTGTTAGTGATATAAACAGTGGATGTATTAGTGATATAAACAGTGGATGTATTAGTGATATAAACAGTGGATGTATTAGTGATATAAACAGTGGATGTATTAGTGATATAAACAGTGGATGTATTAGTGATATAAACAGTGGATGTATTAGTGATATAAACAGTGGATGTATTAGTGATATAAACAGTGGATGTATTAGTGATATAAACAGTGGATGTATTAGTGATATAAACAGTGGATGTATTAGTGATATAAACAGTGGATGTATTAGTGATATAAACAGTGTTAGTGATATAAACAGTGGATGTGTTAGTGATATAAACAGTGGATGTATTAGTGATATAAACAGTGTTAGTGATATAAACAGTGGATGTATTAGTGATATAAACAGTGGATGTATTAGTGATATAAACAGTGGATGTATTAGTGATATAAACAGTGTTAGTGATATAAACAGTGGATGTATTAGTGATATAAACAGTGTTAGTGATATAAACAGTGGATGTATTAGTGATATAAACAGTGGATGTATTAGTGATATAAACAGTGGATGTATTAGTGATATAAACAGTGTTAGTGATATAAACAGTGGATGTATTAGTTATATAAACAGTGGATATATTAGTGATATAAACAGTGGATGTATTAGTGATATAAACAGTGGATGTATTAGTGATATAAACAGTGGATGTATTAGTGATATAAACAGTGGATGTATTAGTGATATAAACAGTGGATGTATTAGTGATATAAACAGTGGATGTATTAGTGATATAAACAGTGGATGTATTAGTGATATAAACAGTGGATATATTAGTGATATAAACAGTGGATGTATTAGTGATATAAACAGTGGATGTATTAGTGATATAAACAGTGGATGTATTAGTTATATAAACAGTGGATGTATTAGTGATATAAACAGTGTTAGTGATATAAACAGTGGATGTATTAGTGATATAAACAGTGGATATATTAGTGATATAAACAGTGGATGTATTAGTGATATAAACAGTGGATGTATTAGTGATATAAACAGTGGATGTATTAGTGATATAAACAGTGGATGTATTAGTGATATAAACAGTGGATGTATTAGTGATATAAACAGTGGATGTATTAGTGATATAAACAGTGGATGTATTAGTGATATAAACAGTGTTTGTGTAACAGATATGAAACAATCGGAAGAAATAAGGCAGTAATTCACTTCAAGCTCCCTGAGACTGATTCATAGGAACAACTAGGACATTTTTACAAGAAGACTAAAGTAGTGCACTATATAGGGAATAGGGTTCTATAGGTCCTGGTCTAAAGTAGTGCACTATATAGGGAATAGGGTTCTATAGGGCTCTGGTCTAAAGTAGTGCACTATATAGGGAATAGGGTTCTATAGGGCTCTGGTCTAAAGTAGTGCACTATATAGGGAATAAGGTTCCATAGGGCTCTGGTCTAAAGTAGTGCACTATATAGGGAATAGGGTTCCATAGGGCTCTGGTCTAAAGTAGTGCACTATATAGGGAATAAGGTTCCATAGGGCTCTGGTCTAAAGTAGTGCACTATATAGGGAATAGGGTTCTATAGGGCTCTGGTCTAAAGTAGTGCACTATATAGGGAATAGGGTTCCATAGGGCTCTGGTCTAAAGTAGTGCACTATATAGGGAATAGGGTTCCATAGGGCTCTGGTCTAAAGTAGTGCACTATATAGGGAATAGGGTTCCATAGGGCTCTGGTCTAAAGTAGTGCACTATATAGGGAATAGGGTTCTATAGGGCTCTGGTCTAAAGTAGTGCACTATATAGGGAATAAGGTTCCATAGGGCTCTGGTCTAAAGTAGTGCACTATATAGGGAATAGGGTTCCATAGGGCTCTGGTTTAAAGTAGTGCAATATATAGGGAATAAGGTTCCATAGGGCTCTGGTCTAAAGTAGTGCACTATATAGGGAATAGGGTTCTATAGGGCTCTGGTCTAAAGTAGTGCACTATATAGGGAATAGGGTTCTATAGGGCTCTGGTCTAAAGTAGTGCACTATATAGGGAATAGGGTTCTATAGGGCTCTGGTCTAAAGTAGTGCACTATATAGGGAATAGGGTTCTATAGGGCTCTGGTCTAAAGTAGTGCACTATATAGGGAATAGGGTTCTATAGGACTCTGGTCTAAAGTAGTGCACTATATAGGGAATAGGGTTCCATAGGACTCTGGTCTAAAGTAGTGCACTATATAGGGAATAGGGTTCCATAGGACCTGGTGCAAGAACTGACATGAATTTAAAACAGGAAAGGCTGTAATTTTTTAGTAAATTAATTAAGATTAGACATCATTCAAAACCACTGCAGAAGGTTTAGAGATTTAGTGAGAGTTTTCTAAACCCTAATATTCCCGAGAAGTGACACTTATCAACATCAACTGAATGGATTGACATCAATATCATCCCTAGTCTGTGACGGTTTTTCCTCTGTGAATAGATTATGACACATGGAGAGATATGACAGAGAAAAAAGCTACTCATTTAGTTTTCTGCATCGTACACACACACACACACACACACACACACAAACAGCGCGAGGGAGACAGAACGCAAATTTCTATACATGTTTATGTTTTTTTAAATAATCTACATATTTTTCAATTAATTGTTTTGCAAGGTGCAGATCTCGATGAAGATGCAGCTGGTTTTCCACTGACTACCATCAGTGGGCTGGGTTGGAAGAGTATGACTCACAGTCTACGGTAGGGTTAGTGATGACTCATGAGCGCAAAACGTTGCAGAAATGTAGCAGAATGTGCAAATTGGAACAATGTATCTTGGAGAACACTTATGGCAACAATGTAACGAACAGTGTAACAACGTAAGATTCTAGAATTCGCACTTACATTATAACACTGCTCGCGACTCAAATCTTGTTTGCAGGTGTCTGCTGCCTAGCCGATGTTTCTTTACCACTGAAACGATCCATCTTCACAACCTATGGAAAGGAAAGCAAGTACCACGACAAAAAAACACAACGTCTACAAAACGTTTAATTTCAGCACAACACATTTCGTCGACGGTTTGCGAGAACGAATGTTCATGGATCCATGTAACAAATGTTTCAACGTACCTTTCGCAAACTATTATATTTGCACGGTGCTTCTTCGCTTCCTTGTGAGGATGGCTGACTTGTCTGTCGTGGACAGTGATCACAGACACTCTCTAGAAGAGTGGACGATCCAACACGGTCCTAGTGCCGATGGGACTCTTTGCGCTGTCGCTTCACATTCAACAGGTTACCTGTCCCACCCAATGGTCCCGAACTACACTCATAACCATAAAACACACCGAGAATATCACTGCAGAATCAGATAGATAGGTTCTTTAACACAGTGGAAGTATGGAGATAAACCTCCGACATAATGATTTGAGCGTTCACAATAGATTTGTAGTTGTAAACACAATTTGCAAGTGTGTAAATGAGTTGTAAACATGAAAGAATCGTTTGTAGTTGTAAACACATTCTCAAACGTGTAACTGATGAGTTGTGAACATGAAGAAAAAAAAACATTTGTAGTTGTAATCGTATTTGCAAACGTGTAAGTTAATATTTGCCAGGAATAATTGCACCTGCACATGTCAATTTCGCGCAATCATTATTTTGACAGTACTTTAGCGCCCTACTGTGACAACAATATTTGCACATGTGCAAACAGCCATTTGCAAACAAAGAGAGGGAGAAATCACATGATTTCTCTATAGGGGGGCCTGCGTTGACATGTGATTTCTATAGGAGGGCCCGCGTTGACATGTGATTTCTATAGGGGGGCCCGCGTTGACATGTGATTTCTATAGGGGGGCCCGCGTTGACATGTGATTTCTATAGGGGGGCCCGCGTTGACATGTGATTTCTATAGGAGGGCCGGCGTTGACATGTGATTTCTATAGGAGGGCCGGCGTTGACATGTGATTTCTATAGGAGGCCCCTTGTTGACATGTGATTTCTATAGGGGGGCCCGCGTTGACATGTGATTTCTATAGGAGGCCCGCGTTGACATGTGATTTCTATAGGAGGGCCGGCGTTGACATGTGATTTCTATAGGAGGGCCCGCGTTGACATGTGATTTCTATAGGAGGGCCCGCGTTGACATGTGATTTCTATAGGGGGGCCCGCGTTGACATGTGATTTCTATAGGGGGGCCCGCGTTGACATGTGATTTCTATAGGAGGGCCGGCGTTGACATGTGATTTCTATAGGAGGGCCCGCGTTGACATGTGATTTCTATAGGAGGGCCGGCGTTGACATGTGATTTCTATATAGGGGGGCCGGCGTTGACATGTGATTTCTATAGGAGGGCCAGCGTTGACATGTGATTTCTATAGGGGGGCCCGCGTTGACATGTGATTTCTATATAGGGGGGCCGGCGTTGACATGTGATTTCTATAGGGGGCCGGCGTTGACATGTGATTTCTATAGGAGGCCCCTTGTTGACATGTGATTTCTATAGGGGGGCCGGCGTTGACATGTGATTTCTATAGGGGGGCCCGCGTTGACATGTGATTTCTATAGGAGGGCCCGCGTTGACATGTGATTTCTATAGGAGGGCCCGCGTTGACATGTGATTTCTATAGGAGGGCCGGCGTTGACATGTGATTTCTATAGGGGGGCCCGCGTTGACATGTGATTTCTATAGGGGGGCCGGCGTTGACATGTGATTTCTATAGGGGGCCGGCGTTGACATGTGATTTCTATAGGAGGGCCCGCGTTGACATGTGATTTCTATAGGGGGGCCCGCATTGACATGTGATTTCTATAGGGGGGCCCGTTTTTTTTCACCCGACCGCCTGAACAAATGTTCTTAATAAGTGTTATAAGACCATCAGACAGGTCCTGAGTTTCAACTTCGGGGAACTTGATTATTTTATATGTGTGTGTTATACATGTGTTATGTACATTTTCCGTTTCATTTCGATAACATGTTCTAAAAACTATTGTCATGGTTAATTATACAAATCTTAATTAAAATAAAATCAGATATAGCCTATAACTCAGAGATAGCCTATATCTCAGAGATAGCCTATAACTCAGAGATAGCCTATAACTCAGAGATAGCCTATATAGGCCAATGCAGCAGTAGGCCTATAACTCAGAGATAGCCTATAACTCAGAGATAGCCTATAACTCAGAGATAGCCTATGACTCAGAGATAGCCTATAACTCAGAGATAGCCTATAACTCAGAGATAGCCTATGACTCAGAGATAGCCTATAACTCAGAGATAGCCTATAACTCAGAGATAGCCTATAACTCAGAGATAGCCTATAACTCAGAGATAGCCTATAACTCAGAGATAGCCTATGACTCAGAGATAGCCTATAACTCAGAGATAGCCTATGACTCAGAGATAGCCTATAACTCAGAGATAGCCTATGACTCAGAGATAGCCTATGACTCAGAGATAGCCTATGACTCAGAGATAGCCTATAACTCAGAGATAGCCTATAACTCAGAGATAGCCTATAACTCAGAGATAGCCTATGACTCAGAGATAGCCTATAACTCAGAGATAGCCTATAACTCAGAGATAGCCTATATAGGCCAATGCAGCAGTAGACCCATAACTTCCATCGTCAACTAAGTAAAATACATAGGCCTAAAGCCAACCAATTAAAACAGTAAAAATATCCTGATGAAAATTGCAAGTTCTTTCAATCTCATTCATCTCTCTACTCCTCCACCAGTCTGCCTCCCTTTCTATCTGTCTTGATTTGAGCTATTGACTAGAGAAGTGCAACATTGTATCAACTCAGCAGGTTATCAGGACGCACGGAACCCCACGCGCTCACACGAAGCACTCCAAACAAAACACAATGAAGAAAATGACAACACTCCAAAATGATGGTTATGAAATAAAAACTCCTAAATGATTGTTATGAAACAAACCAACACTTGTTTCTCACAAGTGTATCAGGTTGTGAACTCCGCAAACAACGTTTCCACCCCGAGAATGAGAACTGTAAATGACTGTAAAAAAATGCGTTAACAGAAATGAATGTAACCAAATGACATGGATTAACGGTACATTTACTAGCCTACTGGTGGCATATGTAATGGGGAATTTATATGTAAAAATAATCATTTAACTATCAAAGGGCAAACCATTCACACAATGAAACAATGAATGTGCAATAATTAACGGGGAGACGGCGGACACGTTCTGGAGAGCTGAGTGCATGCATTCTTTAGAGTAATGTCCATATCTTCACCACACAGCCCTCCTCTTCTTCTTTTCTCAACTTTTTAATTTATACTGCCCAAGTTACTCGCTTTCCAAATAGACATATGCCTTTGCACTTATGATTTAGAAACAATTCCCAGCTATTTAAAAACAAAAAAATAATAATCCTCTGTGGCTAAATCAAGCTCTCTGGTAAAGTCTTCTGTATTATTTTAATTAGACAGGAGTAATTATATCATTTTGGGCAAAACATCAATTTACTTTAGGGGAAGTCAGCATCCGAACAGTGCACTGTGCACTGTTCACCCGCAAACGTTCCTTTCTAAATCGCAAGTGGCTGAAACCAGAGATCTGTTTAAAAATAACGAGATGCTCACGTCTCCGCCATAATCGTAGGCAGTCATTGTAAATAAGATTTAGTTCATAACTGACTTGCCTAGTTAACTAAAAGTTAAATAAAAAACAAACAAAAATCAATGCGAGTCGTTGTCCCGAAGGTGGGAGTCGACAGACTTTGGTCTGCATATTTTCCCCATAGAAAACGCATTGGGTTTATTCAGGACAGAAAAGGTATGACCTGCCATACTTCCCTTTGTTCAGACAGCATCAGATAGATGGTCTACACATAAGGAAACAGAGGGGCGCTGTTTTTCGCTCGCTTGGATGCTTTAATCTGAGATTAATGCGTCTTTCTGACAGCGCGTGTAAATGATCAATATTTCAATATTTAATTTGGACCGGAAAGGAAGTAAGGTAGGGCGGGCCAGGACCCCTACGGTCCGCCCATAACACCGGCCCTGGTTGGCTGTAATGGAATAAATATCTTTATTTTATGGCTATGTAGCAAGATTTCTTTCATCATTGTATTATGTTTTTGGAAGCTGTGAGCCAGGTCATCGTTATGAAAGTTGGTCTTCGTCACTATTTGGACGAAATTCACCAAATTCACATAGAAATTAGAGTTTATTTTCTGCACTTTCTTTTTTTGCTTCTTTTTACTTCCGTTTTTTTTTTGTAAACCAGCTGAAAATATACTCCATAAAAAATATAAATGCAACATGCAACACTTTAAAATATTTTACTGAGTTACAGTTCATATATGGAAATCAGTCAATTAAAATAAATTAATTAGGCCCTAATCTATGGATTTCACATGAATGGGAATACAGATATAAATCTGTTGATCATAGATAGCTATTTAGTAAAAAGTAGGGGTGTGGATCAAAAAACCAGTCAGTATCTGGGGTGACCACCATTTGCCTCATATTTGCGGGAACTCGAACACGCTGTCGTACACGTCGATCCAGAGCATCCCGAACATGCTCAATGGGTGACATGTCTGGTGAGTATGCAGGCCATGGAAGAACTGGGACATTTTCAGCTTCCAGGAATTGTGTTGAGGTGATGGCGGCGGATGACTGGCACGACCATGACCCTCGGGATCTTGTCACGGTATCTCTGTGCATTCAAATGGTCATCGATGAAATGCAACTGTGTTCGTCGTCCATAGCTTATGCCTACTCATACCATAAACCCACTGCCACGGTGAGGCACTCTGTTCACAACGTTGACATCAGCAAACCATACACATGGTCTGTGGTTGTGAGGCCGGTTGGACGTACTGCCAAATTCTCTAAAATGACGTTGGAGGCGGCTTATGGTAGAGAAATAAACTTTAAATTCTCTGGAAACAGCTCAGGTGGACATTCCTGCAGTCAGCATGCCAATTGCACACTCCCTCAAAACTTGAGACATCTGTGGCATTGTGTTGTGTGAAGAAACTGCACATTTTAGAGTGGCCTTTAATTGTCCCCTGCACAAGGTGCACCTGTGTAGTGATCATGCTGTTTAATCAGTTTGTTGATATGCCACACCTGTCAGGTGGATGGATTATCTTGGCAAAGGAGAAATGCTCACTAACAGGGATGTAAACCAATTTGTTCACAACATTTCAGAGAAATAAGCTTTTGTGTGACTATGGAATATTTCTGAGATCTTATATTTCAGCTCATGAAACATGGCACCAACACTTTACATATTGTGTTTATATATTTGTTCAGTGTACATGATTTTGGTTATGGAAACTATATTTCACAGCGGTTTAGATGGTATAATGATTCTCTACACCAGGGATGGGCAAACTCAGTTTGGGGGGGGGGACGATGACGACGACTCAGTTTGGGGGGACGATGACGACGACTCAGTTTGGGGGGGGACGACTCAGTTTGGGGGGACGATGACGATGACTCAGTTTGGGGGGACGATGACGACGACTCAGTTTGGGGGGACGATGACGACGACTCAGTTTGGGGGACGATGACGACGACTCAGTTTGGGGGACGATGACGACGACTCAGTTTGGGGGACGATGACGACGACTCAGTTTGGGGGACGATGACGACGACTCAGTTTGGGGGGACGATGACGACGACTCAGTTTGGGGGACGATGACGACGACTCAGTTTGGGGGGACGATGACGACGACTCAGTTTGGGGGACGATGACGACGACTCAGTTTGGGGGACGATGACGACGACTCAGTCGGGGTCTCAACTTACTGTTGAGAGTCAGAATAATAGAATGCACAAGGTGCAATTTCTAAATGTGTTTGTGCATCAGCGGTCACTCAATTATCTCATGTCAGCAACATTGTTTTAGATGGGTAAGTTAGTCTAGCAGCCAGCTATCTAAACGTGTAGTAAGCATGGGCGCCACATCAGTTATCCTATTAACTGCATACATTTGCCTCCACCCTATAGCAAAATAGGTAGAATTGCAGGAAATTAGTTGTAAAACTGCACATTTGTCTCTCTGCCCCATGGCAAAATGAGTAGAATTGCATGAAATTAGATATAAAATTGTAAAATCTCTCTGCGACATGGCAAAATGAGTAGAATTACAGATAATAAGCGATACACACAGATATGCATTGAGAAACATGAGATAATAAGCGATACACACAGATATGCATTGCCAAACAACGCTACTGACACATTCTGGTTTGGAGTATTTTAACAAGGCTGAGTGTGGCAGTAGCGTTGCAGTGTGAACAAAAAAATAAATAAAGAGATTGACAGGAGACACTCTTTGCAGAGGTGCTAAGTAAATGTGGGCAGGCAAACATTTCAAAATCCTACTTGATGTGTCTGAGATTTTAGAATGAAAAAAAAAGAACTCTAGAACTTAGAGATTTTAGAATGAAAAAAAAAAAAAGAACTCTAGAACTCTAAAAAGGTTCCTTCTAGAACTTAGCCGGCCGGATGTTCCGGGTTTCCAGATGAAATTTAAAGACAGACTTCGAGGAGACTTACACTTTTGGACGTTACCAAGGCAACACGCCATCTTAACTCCTCCTCCACATTTACTCTATTTATAAAAATAGTTGTAAAGAAAAGCTCTTCCGAATAGTGTTTTGTTTGTTGTTGTTATTCTGGTCAATACAGGTATGTCGGGCAGTGATTCCCAAACTCAGGGCACGTTTGGGCTTTTTTGCCCTAACATTACACAGCTGATTCAAATGAACAAAGCGTGATGATTAGTTCATTATTTGAAGCAGCTGTGTAGTGCTATGATAAGTTATTTATAACCTAATAGGGTTATTCTGTTGTCCCCATTGGAGAACCCTTTTTGGTTCCAGGTAGAACCCTTTTGGGTCACATGTAAAGACCCAAACCAAAAAAAAGGTTCTCCCTGGAACCAAAAAAAAATAAGTTATCCTCTGGGGACAACCGAAGAACCCTTTTGAAAGCCTGTTTTCTAAGAGTACATGCAGGGCACAGCCAAGACCCCCACTTAGCATTTTATTTACGTAATATGATGACAAGCCTTGTCCCAAATCACTGCATAACAAGCAAAGACTATGCACATCATCATGACACTTACACACAGATCATGTAGAGCTTGGGCAAATCAGCATCAACTTAAAAAAAAAAAAAAACAGATATAACTTTATTGGTTCTTATGATAATGATGATGATGATTATGATGATGACGATGATGTCAGCTCATTACAGATTACATGACAGATGCTGCAGTTTTGATTTGAAGATTTGATTTGAAAATCATGCATTGAACCACTGTTACAGGCTAAAAAAAAATAGGATATATGTGTTGTCTTAATGTCACACCGTGGAAAGCTGTTTATTCTCTGTGTTGGTTTGGATATATGTGTTTGTAAGTCGCTCTGGATAAGAGCGTCTGCTAAATGACTTAAATGTAAATGTAATGTGTTGTCTTAATGTCACACCGTGGAAAGCTGTTTATTCTCTGTGTTGGTTTGGGGCGTGATAGTGATGAGGGTGGGTCATCTAGGTGTATTGTATTTCTATGATTGGGGATCATATTTAGGTAGCCATTTTCCCCATTGTTAGTTGTGGGATCTTGTCTACAGTTAGTTGCGTATTGTGCACACCAGTAGCGTCACGTTTCCTTTGTGCTTTTTTGTGTTTGTTTTGATGAGTTTCGATTTATTAAAAATATGTGGAACTCTACGCACGCTGTGCCTTGGTCCAATCATTACGACGAACGTAGAGCTTGCTAGCACGTAGGACACACCGATTGGTGTCACCTCATTAGTCAGCTTGTCTTACACCTGTGCTGGTTGCCTTCTCGTTAGTTGGAAGGTGTTTCACCTGTGTTGGCCCAGGTGCTATTTTAGAGTGTCTGGCCCAGTGCTCCAGTTGTCTGGACAGACGTGAAGGGTCGACACCTTTAGTTGTATTGATATATGTGGAGGGTCAATGCCTTTAGTTGTATTGATATATGTGGAGGGTCAATGCCTTTAGTTGTATTGATAGATGTGGAGGGTCAACAACTTTAATTGTATTGATAGATGTCAACTCCTTTAGTTGTATTGATAGATGTGGAGGGTCAACTCCTTTAGTTATATTGATAGATGTGGAGGGTCAACTCCTTTAGTTGTATTGATAGATGTGGAGGGTCAACTCCTTTAGTTGTATTGATAGATGTGGAGGGTCAACTCCTTTAGTTATATTGATAGATGTGGAGGATTAACCTCTTTTAGTTGGCTCTCCTTATTTTGATTTCTAGACAAACCATCCTTTATCTAATTTTGGTTTGCTCCGCCTTTTTGGTTTGCTTCCTGTCTTTAAGATTGATGTGGGTTTTTCTTTTGTTTGCCTCTACTTAGGCAAATTTAGTGGCCACTCATGGTGGGTGTCTTAGGTCCCAGTTGTTGTTGCTATGCAAATTTCAGTGGACACACCCATGAGTATCTTTCAGAACCTCTCCTAAAAACCCCTTCCTGAGTGGACCAGAGGATGAAAATAAGAGATTTTACGACAAGATGAAACATAAACTACAGACATTTCTTTTTAATTAATAAAATAAATAAAAAAACAAGTTTCCATGACAACAAAAACGGTATGTGGAGAAACAATGAATATTCAAATCCGTGCATGCACACATTTTACTGTGTTTATTAATGTCTGAGGCTATACAGCCACATTTTACTGTGTTTATTAATGTCTGAGGCTATACAGCAACATTTTACTGTGTTTATTAATGTCTGAGGCTATACAGCAACATTTTACTGTGTTTATTAATGTCTGAGGCTATACAGCCACATTTTACTGTGTTTATTAATGTCTGAGGCTATACAGCCACATTTTACTGTGTTTATTAATGTCTGAGGCTATACAGCCACATTTTACTGTGTTTATTAATGTCTGAGGCTATACAGCCACATTTTACTGTGTTTTTTAATGTCTGAGGCTATACAGCCACATTTTACTGTGTTTATTAATGTCTGAGGCTATACAGCCACATTTTACTGTGTTTATTAATGTCTGAGGCTATACAGCCACATTTTACTGTGTTTATTAATGTCTGAGGCTAGACAGCAACATTTTACTGTGTTTATTAATGTCTGAGGCTATACAGCAACATTTTACTGTGCTTATTAATGTCTGAGGCTATACAGCCACATTTTACTGTGTTTATTAATGTCTGAGGCTATACAGCAACATTTTACTGTGTTTATTAATGTCTGAGGCTATACAGCCACATTTTACTGTGTTTATTAATGTCTGAGGCTATACAGCAACATTTTACTGTGTTTATTAATGTCTGAGGCTATACAGCAACATTTTACTGTGTTTATTAATGTCTGAGGCTATACAGCAACATTTTACTGTGCTTATTAATGTCTGAGGCTATACAGCCACATTTTACTGTGTTTATTAATGTCTGAGGCTATACAGCCACATTTTACTGTGCTTATTAATGTCTGAGGCTATACAGCAACATTTTACTGTGCTTATTAATGTCTGAGGCTATACAGCAACATTTTACTGTGTTTATTAATGTCTGAGGCTATACAGCCACATTTTACTGTGTTTATTAATGTCTGAGGCTATACAGCCACATTTTACTGTGTTTATTAATGTCTGAGGCTATACAGCCACATTTTACTGTGTTTATTAATGTCTGAGGCTATACAGCCACATTTTACTGTGTTTATTAATGTCTGAGGCTATACAGCCACATTTTACTGTGTTTATTAATGTCTGAGGCTATACAGCCACATTTTACTGTGTTTATTAATGTCTGAGGCTATACAGCCACATTTTACTGTGTTTATTAATGTCTGAGGCTATACAGCAACATTTTACTGTGCTTATTAATGTCTGAGGCTATACAGCCACATTTTACTGTGTTTATTAATGTCTGAGGCTATACAGCAACATTTTACTGTGTTTATTAATGTCTGAGGCTATACAGCAACATTTTACTGTGTTTATTAATGTCTGAGGCTATACAGCCACATTTTACTGTGTTTATTAATGTCTGAGGCTATACAGCCACATTTTACTGTGCTTATTAATGTCTGAGGCTATACAGCAACATTTTACTGTGTTTATTAATGTCTGAGGCTATACAGCCACATTTTACTGTGTTTATTAATGTCTGAGGCTATACAGCCACATTTTACTGTGTTTATTAATGTCTGAGGCTATACAGCCACATTTTACTGTGCTTATTAATGTCTGAGGCTATACAGCAACATTTTACTGTGTTTATTAATGTCTGAGGCTATACAGCCACATTTTACTGTGTTTATTAATGTCTGAGGCTATACAGCCACATTTTACTGTGTTTATTAATGTCTGAGGCTATACAGCCACATTTTACTGTGTTTATTAATGTCTGAGGCTATACAGCCACATTTTACTGTGTTTATTAATGTCTGAGGCTATACAGCCACATTTTACTGTGTTTATTAATGTCTGAGGCTATACAGCCACATTTTACTGTGTTTATTAATGTCTGAGGCTATACAGCCACATTTTACTGTTCACTCTGCTATTGAAGCAGAAAAATTGGATCCCAAAATGTACCTTGACATGCCACATCTCACACCTGTGCATTCCCTTATAAACCTCTCTGTGCCTCTTAACTCCAATGTGAAAGCAGTGCTGTGCAGAGAGTATTGCAATCAGTTAAATGGTTGTTTTTCTTTTGGGGGTCCCTGTTACATGTTCATGGGAAGGCTCTAGCTAATGGATTTTAGATCTAAAGAGACCTCCCTTCATTAATATAGGATAGGCCTAATATACTGTACTGTAGTGGGGGAAATTGATGTGATTCATGGTTCAGTACAGAGTACCGTAGGAGGAAAGCATATCACATTGACTTTCTCCCAAATTGCACCCTATTCCCTACATGGGGCCCTGGTTAAAAGAAGTGCACCAGACAATGAATAGGGTACCATTTGGGACACATCCATGGTTCAGTACAGAGAAGAAGGAAAAGATAATTTAATTATTCATAGCTGTGTTCATAGATAATAACATTTCACTAGAACAAACAGGAGAGAAAGACATTGCCAGGAACGATCAGCACTTCAGGGTTATAATCATGTTTGATTTGCAACAGTCTACACCCCTAGCAGCATGCTGTGACAACACACAAGGCCTTCACATCTATCCAGGGAAAGAAATTAAATGGAGGCTATACAGTCTCTTCTGCAAACTGTGTTTATTAATGTCTGAGGCTATACAGCCTCTTGTGGACACTGTGTTTATTCATGTCTGAGGCTATACAGCCTCTTGTGGACACTGTATTTATTAATGTCTGAGGCTATACAGCCTCTTCTGCAAACTGTGTTTATTAATGTCTGAGGCTATACATTCTCTTCTGGACACTGTGTTTATTAGTGTCTGAGGCTATACATTCTCTTCTGGACACTGTGTTTATTAGTGTCTGAGGCTATACATTCTCTTCTGCAAACTGTGTTTTTTAATGTGTGAGGCTAGGCTATACAGCCTCTTGTGGACACTGTTTATTAGAGTCTGCTCTCCTTTTTCTTTCCCCTTCTCCTATCATCACAATGATCCACGTACCAAATGTCACACTATTCCCTATATAGTGCACTACTTTAGACCAGAGCCCTATGGAACCCTATTCCCTATATAGTGCACTACTTTAGACCAGAGCCCTATGGAACCCTATTCCCTATATAGTGCACTACTTTAGACCAGAGCCCTATGGAACCCCATTCCCTATATATAGTGCACTACTTTAGACCAGAGCCCTATGGAACCCTATTCCCTATATAGTGCACTACTTTAGACCAGAGCCCTATGGAACCCTATTCCCTATATAGTGTACTACTTTTGACCAGAGCCCTATGGAACCCTATTCCCTATGCAGTGCACTATATAGGGAATACGGTGTCATTTGGGACAAAACATATGACAGGGAAGCATCGTGCCTACAGGGAAGCATCACGCTCGGGAGAATGCCCTGCACTGACAGTGCCTGAAGATCTACCCGTCTGATCAGTTTGCAACTTAGTTATAGGATTTAATAATTCTATTGGGGACAATTGATCAGTTTGAGAAACATCAAGATCGGTCCATTTTCATGTATTTATAACATGTTACCTACCTCCTGTACATTAGAAATGAGCTCCATATTTACTTACTGCAGCGACAGGTCAGTGCACGGTAGTCTATTACTATAATACATATTACAGTCCGATGTTTGCTGTGAATGTGCCCTCTAGTGGAGCCCGCGAGGACGCGGAAATGTCCTTCCTGCCACGTGACGTCACACGAATTCGATCACATGACAACCTCGGAGAAAAAGAAAACAGGAAATATTTCAGCCTGCGTTTTCACTTTGGTAAGTTTTACACTATAAATTCAGTGTTAATACATTTTTGATTTGACTATTACCAAGATAGTTACTTATGAAACAGTAAAATACACTAAGCGCTCATCGTATTTTTGACTTGTTGAAAAATCGCCACTCTTCTAACCAAACAAGCACCTCTCTTGTTTAGCTAGAAATGGGCTCCTGCAAGCATCCTGTCTAGGCAGAAAAGCAACGCCCTCTTCTAGCTATGCAATTTGAAGAAGTAAACGATTGTAATGATTATTTATGTGTACATTAATAATTAGCGTGCAGTTATATTTTCTCTGTTTTCTTTCGTGTTTATTACTTGACTTACACGTGAATGGTCCTCCTGTAGCTCTGTTGGTAGAGCATTGCCATTGCAACGCGAGGATGGTGGGTTCGGTCCCCGTGATCACTCATACGTTACATGTGCATTGCTTGCTAAAATGCCTGTCTCACCGATAGAGTGAAGCATTTTGGTACACCATTCATTTCCAATGGCACGCGGCGTTCTGTGTGGTGCATAACTTGGATTTATCAAACTGTGTGCGTGAACGGCTTGACAGAAATGGTAGCGGAAGGTGAATGTAAAACTGTCGGTGTGATCTAGGTGTACATGCGCAAAACGGTACGCAGCGTCGGCTGGATATGTTTACAACAACAGTTCAACATTCACCTTCTGCTACCGTTTCTGTCGAGCCGTCTACAGCACACAGTTTGACGTATTACGTGAGATAAATCCAACGTCCCCACCACACGGAACGCAATGCTGCAAGGAAAACGCAGCGTTTCATTGGAAAGGGATGTACTTCTGGTGGACCATAACGCAATGTCTGTGTGATCGAGGAGTAAGGTGCTTTATACATTATTAACCCGATCCATGTGTAACTCTGTGTTGTCTGTTCACACTGCTATGCTTTATCTTGGCCAGGTCGCAGTTGCAAATGAGAACTTGTTCTCAACTAGCCTACCTGGTTAAATAAAGGTGAAATAAAAAAATAAAATAAAAAACACCGTTGTGTGTCATGTTGCTCTGACAGGGAGAGAGAAAGATGGGGTCAGCTGTCGAGAGGACGGATGAACATGTCCGAGAGTACTTGATATATCGTGGTTTCACCGGCACACTGAAGCACCTCGACTCTGATATGAAAGCAGACAAGGAGAAAGGATTCAGAGTATGTATAAAACAGTGTATTTGAAGTCATTAACCATCCAGGTAAAACGCACAACAGCAGTAGCTTGTTCTCAGCGTTGTCAAAACAGCACAAACAGATGTGTGACCAGGCTATAGCAGTTGCTTATAGCCTTGTTACTCTGACCGATATAGACAGGTGAGAAGTTAGATCTTTGTATGTACACTATATATACAAAAGTATGTGGACCCCCCCCCCTATTCAAATGAGTGGATTTGGCTATTTCAGCCACACCTGTTGCTGACAGGTGTATAAAATCGAGCACACAGCCATGCAATCTCCATAGACAAACATTGACAGTAGAACGGCCTTACTGAAGAGCTCAGTGACTTTCAATGCGGCACCGTCTTAGGATGCCACCTTTCCAACAAGTCAGTTCGTCAAATGTCTACCCTGCTAGAGCCGCCCCCCGGCCAACTGTAAGTGCTGTTATTGTGAAGTGGAAACGTCTAGGAGCAACAACGGCTCAGACGCGAAGTGGTAGGCCACACAAGCTCACAGAACGGGACCGCTGAAAAGCGTTTAAAAATTGTCAGAGCTCAGTTGCAACACTCACTACCGAGTTCCAAACTGCCTCTGGAAGCAACGTCAGCACAATAACTGTTCATCTGGAGCATAATGAAATGGGTTTCCATGGCAGAGCAGCCGCACACAAGCCTAAGATCACCATGCGCAATGCCAAGCGTCGGGTGGAGTGGTGTAACGCTCGCCGCCATTGGACTCTGGAGCAGTGGAAACACGTTCTCTGGAGTGTTGAATCACGCTTCACCATCTGGCAGTCTGACGGATGAATCTGGGTTTGGCGGATGACAGGAGAACACTACCTGCCCGGATGTTTAGTGCCAACTGTAAAGTTTGGTGGAGGAGGAATAATGGTCTGGGGTTGTTTTTAGTGGTTCGGGCCCCTTAGTTCCAGTGAAGGGAAATCTTAACAGTACAGCATACAATTACATTCTAGGTGATTCTGTACTTCCATTTTTGTGGAAACAGTTTGGGGGAATTCCCTTTCCTGTTTCAGCATGACAATGCCCACGTGCACAAAGCGAGGTCCATATAGAAATGTTTTTTCAAGATCAGTGTGGAAGATCTTGACTGGCCTGCACAGAGCTCTGACCTCAACCCCATCGAACACCTTTGGGATGAATTGGAACGCAGACTGCGAGCCAGGCCTAATCACCCAACCTCAATGCCAGACCTCACTAATGTTCTTGTGGCTGAATGGAAGCAAGTCCCTGCAGCAATGTTCCAACATCTAGTGGAAAGCCTTCCCAGTAGAGTGGAGGCTGTTATAGCAGCAATGTTCCAACATCTAGTGGAAAGCCTTCCCAGAAGAGTGGAGGCTGTTATAGCAGCAATGTTCCAACATCTAGTGGAAAGCCTTCCCAGAAGAGTGGAGGCTGTTATAGCAGCAATGTTCCAACATCTAGTGGAAAGCCTTCCCAGAAGAGTGGAGGCTTTTATAGCAGCAATGGGAGGACCAACTCCATATTAATGTCCATGATTTTGGAATGAGATGTTTGAAGAGCAAGTATCCACACACTTTTGGCCATGTAGTGTTTATGTATATACCAGAGGAGGCATCTGAGGGGAGGACGGCCCATTATAATGCCTGGAATGGAGTCAATGGACTGGAGTCTACCACATGGAAACCATGGTAACCATGTGTTTGATGTCTTTGACTCCAGTCCAGCCAATATAATGAGCCGTTCTCAGATGCCTCCTCTGGTATATACAGTACCAGTCAAAAGTTTGGACACACCTACTCATTCAAGGGTTTAATGAAGACATCAAAACTATGAAATAACACATATGGAATCATGCAGTAACCAAAAAAAGTGTTAAACAAATCAAAATGTATTTTATATTTGAGATCCTTCAAAGTAGCCATTCTTTGCCTTGATGACAGCTTTGCACACTCTTGGCATTTTCTCAACCAGCTTCATGAGGTAGTCACCTGGAATACTTTTCCAACAGTCTTGAAGAAGTTCCCACATATGCTGAGCACTTGTTTGCTGCTTTTCCTTCACTCTGCGGTCCAACTCATCCCAAACCATCTCAATTGGGTTGAGGTCAGGTGACTGTGGAGGACAGGTCATCTGATGCATCACTCTCCTCGGTCAAATAGCCCTTACACAGCCTGGAGGTGTGTTTTGGGTCATTGTCCTGTTGACAAACAAAGATAGTCCCACTAAGCGCAAACCATATGGGATGGCGTATCGCTGCAGAATGCCGTGGTAGCCATGCTGGTTAAGAGTGCCTTGAATTCTAAATAAATCACAGACGGTGTCACCAGCAAAACACCATCACACCTCCTCCTCCATGCTTCACGGTGGGAAATACACGTGTGGAGATCATCTGATGGTCATCGCCTACTTTGCGTCTCACACTTCTTTGGTTACTACATGATTCCGTGTGTTATTACATAGTGTTGATGTCTTCACTATTATTCTACAATGTAGAAAATAGTCAAACTAAAGAAAAACCCTGGAATGAGTAGGTGTGTCCAAACTTTTGACTGGTACTATATATATATACACACACACACACACACACACACGAGGTGCTTGTCAAAAACCTTTTGTTGTGTGTTTTTATCCCAGGTCAAACTTTAAATTATGTCTAATTATATTTCACTTCATAATATTTAAGCTAGAAAGCCTGAGTGGGTGTGGTATATGGCCAAGGACTGGTCTTAGGCACGACGCAACGCGGAGTGCCTGTACATAGCCCTTAGCCGTGGTATATTGGCCATATACCACAAACCCCCGAGGTGCCTTATTGCTATTATAATCTGGTTACCAAAGTAATTTTGAACAGCAAAAAATAAATGTTACGTCATACCCGTGTTATACGGGCTGATATACCACTGCTTTCAGCCAATCAGCATTCAGGGCTCGAACCACCCGGTTTATAATAAGGTTTATTGGACTATATATATTTTTTTGTTCAGGTGGATAAGATCATTGATCAGCTTCAGCTGTTCATCCAGACCTTTGACCTGAATGGCCTGAAGGACTACTGGGGTTACCTGGACCGTAGGCTGTTCTGTAGACTGGAAGACATCTACAGACCCACAGTCTCCAAACTACGGACCAGTCTCTTCAGATACTACGTTGTTTACACTGTACAGGTGCATATATCCTTCTGTTGTTGTTGTGTTCTTCCTCTTGTTGTTCTTCTCTTGTTACTCAGACATTACGTGTGGATCGCCCAATGGTGTTGAATGATTATTGATATGCATGTGGTTCGTCCAATGGTGTTGACTGATTATTGATATGCATGTGGATCGTCCAATGGTGTTGTCTGATTATTGATATGCATGTGGATCGTCCAATGGTGTTGACTGATTATTGATATGCATGTGGATCGTCCAATGGTGTTGTCTGATTATTGATATGCATGTGGATCGTCCAATGGTGTTGTCTGATTATTGATATGCATGTGGATCGTCCAATGGTGTTGACTGATTATTGATATGCATGTGGATCGTCCAATGGTGTTGTCTGATTATTGATATGCATGTGGATCGTCCAATGGTGTTGTCTGATTATTGATATGCATGTCGATCACCCAATGGTTATTGATAAACATTATGGCCTCTCCCTACCTAACTCCTTCTCTACCTCTCTCCCTCTCTTCATCCCTCTCTCCCTCTCTTCATCCCTCTCTCCCTCTTCATCCCTCCCCCCTCTCTCCCTCTATCTTCATCCCTCTCTCCCTTTCTTCATCCCTCTCTCCCTCTCTTCATCCCTCTCTCCCTCTATCCTCATCCCTCCTCCTTCTCTCCTTCTCTCCTCCTTCTCTCACCTCATCCGTCCTCCTTCTCTCTTCATCCCACCCACCCCCTCCTCTCTCCCCCCTTCTCTACCTCCCTCCCTCCTCCCTCTCTCCTAATCCTTCCTCCATCGCTCCCTCCCTCCTCTCTCGCCCCACTCCTTCTCTACCTACCTCCCCCTTCCCTCCTTTCTCGCCCCACTCCTTCTCTACCTCCCTCCTCTCTCGCCCCACTCCTTCTCTACCTCCCTTTCTCTTTCTCCCTCCAGTTAAAGAACATAGAGAAGACACAGGAGTTTTTCCAGCGTCAGGCTCAGGAGCTGCAGGGCCAGCCGGAGTGGCGTGATTGGTTCATCCTGCCGTTTATGCCTGCCCCCGAGCAGAACCCTTTATTCTCGCCGTACTTCTCCCGTCAGTGGTCTGACACCTTCCTGGTCTCACTGCACAACTTCCTCTCTGTGCTGTTCCAGTGCATGCATATCCTTTTGTTCTGTGGGCAAGACTACAGACACACGATGACTACAGACACACAATGACTACAGACACACCATGACTACAGACACTCTAGACTACAGACACTCTAGACTACAGACACTCTAGACTACAGACACTCTAGACTACAGACACACCATGACTACAGACACTCTAGACTACAGACACACTATGACTACAGTACTGACACTCTAGACTATAGACACTCTAGACTATAGACACTCTAGACTATAGACACTCTAGACTACAGACACACGATGACTACAGACACACGATGACTACAGACACTAGACTACAGACACTCTAGACTACAGACACTCTAGACTACAGACACTCTAGACTACAGACACTCTAGACTACAGACACTCTAGACTACAGACACACTATGACTACAGACACTCTAGACTACAGACACTCTAGACTACAGACACTCTAGACTATAGACACTCAAGACTACAGTACTGACACTCTAGACTACAGACACTCTAGACTATAGACACTCTAGACTATAGACACTCTAGACTATAGACACTCTAGACTATAGACACTCTAGACTACAGACACACGATGACTACAGACACACGATGACTACAGACACACGGTGACTACAGACACTCTAGACTACAGACACTCTAGACTACAGACACTAGACTACAGACACATGATGACTACAGACACACGATGACTACAGACACTCTAGACTACAGACACTCTAGACTACAGACACATGATGACTACAGACACACGATGACTACAGACACTCTAGACTACAGACACTCTAGACCACAGACACTCTAGACTACAGACACACGATGACTACAGACACACGATGACTACAGACACACGATGACTACAGACACGCGATGACTACAGACACGCGATGACTACAGACACGCGATGACTACAGACACACAATGACTACAGACACTCTAGACTACAGACACTCTAGACTACAGACACTCTAGACTACAGACACACAATGACTACAGTACTGACACTCTAGACTATAGACACTCTAGACTACAGTACTGACACTCTAGACTATAGACACTCTAGACTACAGTACTGACACTCTAGACTATAG